>NC_045732.1:58890196-58910345 GCF_009834535.1 Camelus ferus
GGTAATCATATATTTTTGAAATGCTAAACCTTAAAAAAAAAAACCAGTCTAATTTATTGATTCCTTATCTAGTTCTTAATTCTTGGGTGCAAAGTATCATGCTGACCAGTGCATTAATGCAAATACAGAAAGTATACATTTTTACATATCCTGATATAAGATATACAAGTAGATCACACATTCATTTTATTAATATAGGATACGAATAAAAGCCTTTGCTCACTCATTCTCCTCTCTCTTGCTATCTCTATTTTCCCTCAATACTCCCTTTTCTGTCTGTCTTACATACATGCACATGCACACATATAACAACTTCAATTTCTATTTGACAAGTTTAATATAAATGTGCTTCTAGAGAGAATCTGTGAAAGGCTGTGATTAGACAATCCCATTTCAACAAGATTGCTGAACAATAATTTAGAGAATAGTTTTTAACCAAACAGGTAGCTCTTAAATGTTTTTAAAAACTGACATATAGCAAGTTAGTTGAGACAATGGTTTTAGATCAGCTTTGAAAGTTTCAGTTCATTACAGTGGAACTGATCTTTAAAATAGTATAAATAGGCTTATCAACAATAGTTTATCTAGTCGTGTGTTCAGGCAAACAGAATAATATGTCTTGAGCTAGTGTGAGAATCTGTTATGAAAGATTTTTCAGATTATAATGAAAATAACTTAATATTTGAATTAGGGTAATGAAGGGGCTTTCCATAATAGATATTAAAATAACAGCTTCAACATATCTAGTATAAACTCTTTCTATCCTATAAAAGGTATTATGCTCAGTGAATAACTACCTTGTTGTTTCAAGTGTTTTATTGGTGATAAGCACTGAGACGGTTTTTCTTTTTATATTTTGTTTTGGAAAACTATTTTCTTACTAATTGCTATACATCTTTTGGAATCCCCTGCTGTGGTTGTCACCTAAAGATAAATTTAGTAATTTGTGAGAAGAAAAGAAAAAGTTGTCATTGCTTAAACCAGTACTTTTTTCCTGAAAAATGTGTTTACTTTTGTCATCTCAACAGGGAGGCATGCTTTGCATGCAAATAGCAGGTGGTTGGGGAGAGTTACTTTGACAACTAATGTCTTGCACTGTCTCAACATCTGTGGACTAATAGAGTGTCTCTGTAGTATGTGATGTTGCTGATAAAATGCAACCACTTTAAGTGGAGTTTTTCAACTAAGTTTCAAGCTGACTTTGAAGGACCATAGAGAAGGGTAGAATGAAAGAATAATTTAAAATAAAGTACATTCTAATTTAGCTGACAATTGACATAAAAGACCTTGAAAAGGCAAGTAATACAACACTGATTTTAAAGACAGAGTAGTTCTCAGTCAGCTTTGCTGGAAATTGTACTATTAACAAAAAGGAAAAGACTGATTTGCCTGAAAATGTTACCGAAGGCAAGCTCGTGTGCCCGATGCACCATGAGCCCAAACTGAAAAAGTTTGGAACTTAGAGCAGAGAAAGGGTTATTGCAGGGCTGAGCAAGGAAGACAGGGTGGCTCACACCCAAGAAAACCCTGAACTCCTCGAAGGGTTTCAGTCAGCAAAGCATATTTAAAGGCCAAGTAAGAGAGGAAGGTCACAGGGTACATGATCTGCTCGTGTACTATTCTCTGATTGGTTGACATGGAGGTAACAGGGAGGTCAACACTATCAACCCCTAGGCAACAGAAGGTCTGGATCATCAAGTAGTTCATTTCTTCCCTTTGGTGGTGGATTTTAGCATCTGAAAAATTCAGGAAATATACACGAGATACTACTATCTGGGTACTTCAGAGAGGAGCTGCAGCAGAGGATATAGGGGAAGGGTCTGTCCATGGAAGGCCCCACAGGGTCCTTCTCGGTAACAAAAAGGGAGAACCGGATAATAAATAAAATAAAAATGAAAATATCCTATAAAAGTATAATGTAAATAATGATGCAAATGATTTTTATAAAATATTATTCACAAAATGCTTCACAGTGATAAAAAACAATCTCTGTATACTCCTATAATTCTCATTTGGAATCATATTTTATTTCCTATATGACACAAAGTTGCATGAATTAAAAATAAAAGGTATGTTAAGTCATTAAGATACTAGATATTTACATTATGAGTGCTTCACACATATTTATTGAGTAGATAATAATTTGGGGTTGTTTTCCATTATATGTATCCAAACAAATTATATCATTTTCCACCTTCATCTGGGTATTCCAATGACATAAGCTTAGTGATCAATGTTCATGCCCTTAGAAAGCAATATTAGACAAAGAATAAAATGTATGTAAACTCCCTAAACTTTTTTTGTTCTCTTTCTTTTCCCTCAGTTATGACTTATTATTAAAGTGTTTTTTACATTTCTAGTCCTGCTTCCTCTCTTTTTTGCTGATTTTTTCTTTGTGTTTCTCCTTCCTCTCTGTGTTCCTGCACCCTGTTATAGTATATTATATCACTCTCACACTCTATTTTTAATTTTTTTATTGTTGCTTCATTGTTTGTAATTTTTTTTTACCATATTGTTGCCTGAGGACAGGGTATGCAGCCTGTTCACCTCCATCCCCATTAGTTAGAACATAAATGAATGAACTGATCAATGAAATTCTCATTTCTGAAAAAAGCAGATGAAAGGATGATTTTTAAAATTAAAAAATGTACAAATAGTCTGGTATCATTAATAAAGTTAATATAAATTTTTAATAAAGTATAGAGTTAAGGAGATTAGTGTTTCTTAAGACTCTTACATGTGATAAGACAGTTTGATATATTCATGTGTTTAATCTCCACACACATACACACACACACATCTTGTGCAATGTGACTTTATACTTATTTTAAAGATATGGATGTTGAGGATTAGAGAATTCTAGTAATTTCCCCAGTCATCTAGCTGCTGAATAATAGATCTGGGACTGGAACCTGTGTTTGCCAGACTTCAAAGCCTCATGCTCTTTCTCTTTGCTAAAAGAATATTTCTCAATTTTGCCAGATTTTAGAAATCATTAAAAACACTGATTCTTGGGCTGAACCTTAGACCAGCTGAATCAAAATTTCTTGGGGAGAGGAGTGTATGGGAATCTGTATTTTTACTTAGAGCCTCAGGTCATTCTTAAATTCAGGAATGTTTATTCATTTAACTGTGTGTCAGTCCATTTTGCGTTTGCTTACCTGGAGTCACAGACACCTAGCCTTGCTCCTCTCTCCACCTTACCAAGAATCTTTTCAGTTAAACTGCTAGTTTTGATTCTTAATACTTGAGAATGAAGGATTATTTTGTTTAAAAATAAACCAAATACTAAGGGACAAGCTACCATCAGCTCTAGAATGAAATTGCCGTTGAACGTTATCTTACCAGTTCCCAAGCAGGAATAAAAAACAAGATTTCCAGTTTAGAAATTACCTTCCAAAAGTAGTAACTCATATTTCCTCTGGGGAGATTAAGGTATCTTTGAAAACAGTAGTAATTACAAAGTTCAGATCAATTCAGAATCTTTCATCATCAGAACTATGTATAAATTAGCTTCCAATCACCTATGACACTGTTTAATACATAAGTTCAAACGTTTTGAGAATTCTTAGTAATCCAGCAGCTCACCTTCATATCTACACCTGAGTGAGCGAAAATTGTTTCATATTAATGAAAATACAAACTTTCTTCACAAAATATCAACATAAATATTCAAAGGCCTTCAGAAAATGAATTATTGCAAATGTCCGTAAAGCTAACGGCAACTTTTCATGCCAAATAATAGATCTGACCACATTCAACAAAATGAGAGAACAATATGAGTTTTTTATACCACACAATCAATTAATAGCCAAGGCTGAGGAAGAACTGTTCTATACAATGGTAACAATTCAAACCATATTTCATTCTGGGGTTTTGTATCCTTTATTAAAGTTGGAAGTGATGCAAGATTTTTCAGTCTCTACTGTTAAAGTTAAATCTTTCTTGAGTGCCTTCCTCTTCCTTCTTTCTATAGTTAGAACCAGGATAATAATTTCATCAATGTCTGAGTCAGTCGACAAGTTCATCTTGCTCTTTGATTATACGTTGTATAATATCTTAGGACTTCAATTAAAACTCTTCTATATCCTTTTCTCATATGATATTCTAGCAGAGAATATTTATCTTTTGATGACCTTTTTGAATACTGCTCTGTGGGCAAATATGGGTGGCAAATATGCCAATTCTAATTTTAAAAACACTGTGATTCTTCAATAATTTAGCTTTGTTAGAAATTATGCTATCAAAATATAAAAGGCTGACAAGTCTTATTATATAGGAACTATACATTATAAAATTATTAAAACTAAATACAGGCCACTAAATTAAAATTAAATCTCTGCCACATAAAAATTGTTTCTAGAAACTTTTTTCCAAAGAATATGTAGACTCAATGTCCATGTAATTTTTAATATCTATCATTTTAAAAGAAAAGAGGAATATTTCACATAAAGTGAGTTTTTTTTAAAGATCTAATGTGAAAACACCAATTTGAATATAGACTTCGAGTCCTACTTACCAAGAAAATCCAAGAGCCATAAAAACCTGTCCATAGGACTGATCCTGTTTTGACTCCATAAATAAGAATTGGATATGGAACAAACTGTACAATTTTGATGCAGATTTATGTATTTTAATAATGCTACCAATATCAGATTAAGTAAGAGAAGCCTTATGACACGCAAAGTAAAGCTTATTTCTACATCCTTCTTTTATTTACACCTGGGTAACTTGATGGGTTTTTTGTATGAATTACATGCATGACCTATAAGAAAGAAGAAAAAAGCCTCTTCTGTTTTATTTTATAACATATTTTAAAACACCTTGTTGGTAGAGCAGTGACTGGGATTGTAGCTATCCATCTTTAAGGGCTAGGAGTAGGGTAATTTATTCCTCGCCTGTCTCTACATTTTCAGAAGGCTTAGCAGATGTCCCTGGGATAAGGAGTTAATTATTGGAGTTAAACAGTCTTTCTTCAACTTTAACAGTGTCAGTGAAAGAAAGGTCCCTTTGAACAATGTTGCTGCACTTTTTGCAAATTCAGATTTAAAGACAGACTCAATTATGTTTTACAAGAACCTTTTTATATGGTTCAACATGATAAATGTCTCATTGAATTTATGCGGTGAATGAATAATCATTTACTATGGCATAAAATCTATATAAACAATACATTTCCCTTCTTACATTGATTTTTATTTGTATCAAAACTAAAATCAGTTCCAAACTACAGAAATACCCAAACCCACATGCTTCCAAACAACAAAGGATGAAGGAACCAAACATCACAGCTCCTGAGTGTATGAAGCAAACATTAACAGAATTGAAGGAAGAAATACCTCTACAGTAGAAAGAAATTTCAATACTCCATTTTGTTTTTTAAAAGTTTTTTCCAGTTAAATTAATGATTGACAAATAAAAATTGAATGTATGTAAGAAGGAAAAGGTGATATTTTAAAACATGTATACATTGTGAAATGATTACCACAATTATGCTAACATATCCGTCACTTCACATAGTTACTGTATTTTTTTGTGTGGTGAGAACTTTTGAGATCTCTTAGCAAATTTCAAGTATACAACATTATTATAAACTATAGTTATCATAATGTACATTAGATCCCCAGAATTTATTCATCTTATAACTGAAAGTTTGTACCCTTTGACCAATATCTTCCTTTCTCCCCCTACTCTCCAAACTTTGGTAACCACCATTCTACAATCTGTTACTATGAGCTTGAGATTTTTTTTTTTTCTTTAGATTCTGCATATTAGTGGCATAGTGAGATTCGTGAGATATTTGCCTTTCTGTTTCTGGCTTATCACTTAGCATACTGTCCACCAGTTTCTTCCATGTTGTCACAAATGGCAGAATTTTCTTCTTTTTAAAGGCTGGGTAATATTGCTCTGTGTGTGTGTGTGTGTGTGTGTGTGTGTGTGTGTGTATGTTTATCACATTTTCTTTATCCATTCATCTGTCAATGTATCTTTAGGTTGTTTCTGTACCTTGGCTACTATGAATAATATTTCAATGAAAGTAAGTTGTGCAGATATATATTTAAAGTGTAGACTTTATTTCCCTTGGATGTACACCCAGAAGTGGGAATGCTGGACCATATGGCATTTCTGTTTTTAATTTTTTGAGGCATCTCCATATTGTTGTCCATGGTGGCTATATGATTTACATTCCCACCAACAGTGTACGAGGGTTCTCTTTTCTCCACATTCTTTCAAACTGTAGTTATCTTTTGACTTTTTATGATAGTCCACTTAACAAATGTGAAGTGATAAACTCATTATGGTTTTGATTTGCATTTCCTTAATGATTAGTGATGTTGACCATATGTTCAGGTACATGCTGGTCATTTGTATGTCTTCTTTGGAAAAAAAAAGGTATTTTCAGTTCCTCTGTACAATTTTTAACCAGATTGTTTGTGGGGCTTTTTTTCTATTGAGTAGTGTGAGTTACTTTTAATTTTGAGTATTTCTCCTTTACCATATATATGGTTTGCGAATATTTACTCCTATCCATAAGTTGCATTTTCACTTTTTTTTTGTTTGTTTCTTTTGCTGTACAGAACCTTTTTGGGTTGGTGTAGTCCTACACTTGTTTATTTTATCTTTTATTGCCTGTGTTTTGATATCAAACCCAAAAAAAGAACATTGCAAAAATCAATGTCAAAGAGCTTTTCCTCTGTTTTCTTCCAGGAGTTGTATGGCTTTTTGTTTTCTCTTTGTCTTTAATCCATTTTGAGTTGATTATTGTGCATGTTGTAAGATAGAGGTCCAGATTCATTCTTTTGCATGTAGATATAGAATTTTCCCAGTGTAATTTATTAAAGAGACTACTCTTTCTCCATTATAAATTATCAACATCTTTGTTGAAAATTAATTGACCATATATGTGTGCATTTATTTCTGGGCCCCTTACTCCATTCCATTTCTGTATCTTTGTTTTTATGCCAATACCATAGTGTTTGGATTACTCTAGCTTTGTCATATAATTTGAAATCATGTAGTGTGATGCATACAGCTTTGTTCTTGCTCAAATTTGCTTTAGCTATTCAAGGTCTTCTGAGGTTCCATTATAATTTTTAAGATTTTTTTTTCTATTTCTGTGAAAAATGCCATTGAAAATTTGCATTGAATCTCTAGATCACTTTGGGTAGAGCTAATATTTTAAAAATGATAATTCATCCAACCCATGAACATCATATATCTTTCCATTTATTTGTGTCTTTTTCAATTTCTTTTATAAACATTTTATAGTTTTCAGTGTACAGATCTTTCATTTCCTTTGTAAAGTTTGTTCTTATTTTGTTTAATTCTTTTTGATAGTATGGTAAATGGAACAGTTTTCTTAATTACTTTTTCAGGTAGTTCATTGTTGTGTATAGAAATGAAAATGATTTTGTACTTTGATTTTGTATCCTACAACTTTACTGAATTCATTTACTAGTTTTAACCGTTTTTTTTGATAGAGGGTTTTCTATATGTAAATTCATGTCATTTACAAACAGAGAAAATTTTGCTGCTTCTTTTCCAATTTGGATACCTTTCATTTATTTTTTCTTGGTGAAATGCTTTAGATAGGACTACCAGTACTACATTGAATAGAAGTAAAGAGAGACGATACCTTTGTTTTGTTTCTTATCTTAGAAGGAAAACTGTTTTTCTTCTGTTGTTAGCTGTGGGTTTGACATAGACTGCCTTTATTATGTTGAGGTACATTTCATCATTAACCACGTTGTTGAAAATCTCTTATAAGAATGAATGAATTTTTTTATATCTATTGAGATGATTGATTTTTAGCCTTCATTTTGTCAACATGGTGTATCACATTTATCTATTTGTGTATATTGAGTGATTCTTACATCTCAAGGATGAATCCACCTTGATCATGGCATATGGTCCTTTTTGTGTACTATTGAATTTGGTTTTCTAATATTTTGTTAAAGATTTTTGTGTCCATGTTCATAAAGGGATATTGACTTGTAATTTTTTTTTTCTTGTAGTGTTTTTGTCTGGCTTTGGTATCAGGGTAATTCTGGCCTAATAAAATGAGTTTAATAATGTTCTTTCCTCTTTAGTATTTTGTAAAAGTTTGAGAAGGATTGCTATTAGTTTTTTTTTTTTAAATATATGGCAGTCTTTCATGATTCTTTGTAGTCCTGTGGGATCAACGGTAGTGACTTCTCTTTTGTTTCTGATTTTATTCATTTGAGTTTTCTCTTTTTTATTAATATAATTAAAGGTTTGTCAATTGAGTTTATCTTTAAAACAAAAAAACCCCCTGCATTCCTTTGACATTTTTTTGTTGTTTTACTAGTCTGTGTTTAATTTATTTCTGCTCTGATCTTTATTATTTCTTTTCCTCTGCTAAGTTTAAGCTTAATTTGTTCTTCTTTTTCCAGTTTGTTGGAGTTTATAGATTGTTTACTTGAAACATGTTTTCTTATAGCTGTAATTTTCTGTTTTAGAACTACTTTTGCTGTAAATCATAAGTTTCGCTGTGTTGTGCTTGTACTTTTGTTTGTCTTGAGTGTTTTTCCCCTTTTCTTTCTTGTCGGTTGTTCATTGATTGTTCAAGAGCAAGTTGTTTGAACTCTACATATTTATGAATTTTCTTTTTTTTCTCCTGTTACTGATTTACAGTGTCATATCATTGTAGTTGGAAAAGATACTTGAGATAATTTCAATCTTCTTAAATTTGTTAAGACTTTTTTTTGTGACCTATCATATAATCTGTCCTGAAGACTATTCCATGTGCACTGAGAAGAATGCTTCCTGATGCTGTTGAGTGGAATCTTCTGTATATGTCTGTTAAGTTCATTTGGCGTATAGTATAGTCCAAGTCTAATGTTTCCTTATTAATTTTATATCTGGATGATCTATCAATTGTTGAAAGCAGTGTATTGTAGTCCCATATATTATTGTATTGCTGTCCATTTCTCCCTTCAGATATGTTAATGCTACTTTATATATTTAGGTGCTCTGATGTTGGGTACATGTATATTTACAATTATTATTTACTCTTGATTGATAGACCCCTTTATTATGATATAGTGACATTCTTTGTGTCTTGATATAATTTTGGCTTAAAGTTTATTTTGTCTAAGTATAGTCACCCAGTTCTTTTTGGCTTCCAGTTGCATGGAACATCTTTTTCTATCCCTTCACTTTCATCTTTTTTGTGTCCTTAAAGCTGAAGTAAGTCTACTGTAGGCAGCATATAGTTTTTTTTTTTTTAAATCCATTCAGCCACTTTATTTTTTTTTTTTTTGATTGGAGAATTGAATTATTAGTTTGCATTTATTGTTACAATTTTTTATGGTTACTATAAGGCTTACATAAAACATGGTTATAACAGTCTATTTTAAGCTGATAATCACTTAACTTCGATTGCATAATAAATCTCTAAATTTTACTTCCTCCCTTCACATTTTCTGTTTTTGATGTTACAATTTACATATCTTGTGTTGTATATCCATTAACAAATTATTTTATAGGTTTTAAAAATACTTTTCTCTTTTAAGTTTTATACTTGGGTTATTAGTAAATTATGCTTATTACAGTATTGAAGTAGTATGAATTTGACTTTGTATTTCATTTGCAAGTAAATTTTTTTACTTTCATATAATTTCATGCTTCATGTTTCATGTGTCCTTTCATTTCAACTTGAAGAATACCCTTTAGCATTTCTTGTAAGTCATATCTAATGATGATGAACTCCTTCAGTTTTTGTTTGTTTGAGAATGTCTTATTTCTCCTTCAATTTTGAAGGACAGTTTTATTGTATAAACTATTCCTGTTGGGCAGTTTTTCTTTTCACACTTTGATTAAATCATCCCACTCTCTCCCAGCCTACAAGATTTCTGCTGAAGAAATCTACTGATAGCCTGTGGCAGGTGAAGTGGTGTCCCTTGTATGTGACAACTCTCTTTTATTTTACTGTTTTCAAAATTATTTTTTGTTTTTGATTTTTGACAGTTTGATTATAATATCTTAGTGATGTTTCCTTTAGATTGAACTTGACTGGGGACCTTTGAGCTTCATATAACTTGATGTTCATACCTCTCCACGGATTTGGGAAGATTTGAACCATTTTTTTCTTTAAATATACTTTCTGCCTCCTTTCTCTCACTCTTCTTCTTGGACTCCCATAATGCAATTGTAGGCTTTCTTGATGATTTCTCTTAAATTTTGTAACCTTTTTTCATTTATATTCATTCATTTTACCTTTTTTCTCTTTTTGATAATTTCAAATAACTTATCCTCAAGTTTTCTTATGTCTTTTTTCAATTGATTAAGCTCTTTCTACATTTTTTAATTCAGTCATTGTATTCATTGTATTAAAAGTTTCTATTTGGTTGTTTCTAATTTTTTCTGTCTTCTTGTTGAAGTTATCATTTTGTTCTTTCAGTGTTTTCCTTATTTCATTAGAGTGTTTTCCTGTACCTCACTGAGCTTCTTTGGAACCATTATTTTGAATTATTTGTCAAGCAAGTAGTGGATCTCCATTTCTTTGAAGTTGATTACTGGAAGTTTTACTGTGTTCCTTTGGTGATGCCATGTTTCTTTGAATCTCTTTGATCTTTGTAGGTTTGCTTAGGTGTTTCCACAATTAAAGAAGCCATCACCTCTTCCAGACTTCCAGGCTGGCTTTAGTAAGGACAGATCTTTACTTATGTGTAGGGATAAATATTAGCATGCTGTGGCCCTGGGTTTATTGGCACAAGTTATCAAGTGCAGTTTGTATGGAGGCTCTGGGTCTAAGGGTCATAATTTCTTGTGGGCTCAAGCACTTAGAGTCTTCAGCGTCAGTGACTGCATCATCCTTGGCAGCAGGAGATGCAGGGGATTTGTTGCAAGGACTGTTGGAGTCTTTACCCATGTCTAGAAGTCCAGTGCAAGAAACCAGTACAGGTAGCAGTGGTGGCTGAGGCCAGCAGTGTGCACCTGAGTAGCTCTGGGGGCCAGCTGCAGGTACATGTGTGGCAGCAGGGGCTGGTTGAAGGCACACTCACAGTGGTGCAAGTTGGGGCCAGAGACAACTGCAGGCACATACACAGCTACTGGGAATGGAGCTGGTAACATGCACTCACATAGCTGTAGGGGGTATGCACTAGGCGGTGCAGGCCCGTGGCCTGGCTCAGGCCAGCTGTAGGTACATGTGCAGCTGTGAATGCTGGGGCTGGCAATGTGCACACTGTAGCCTCAGGGGTTAGCTGTGGTTCCATGTGTGACAGTAGAGGCTGGCAATGGGAAATTTCAGCTGGCTGTATACACAAGTTCATCTGTGGGTGCTGGATCAGTGGCCTGCACATGTGTGACCAGAGGGGCTAGATGTGTGCCTGTCCACAGAAGTGGAAAATGGTTTCATGAGTGCAGAACTACAGGGGTCAGGGCTGGTGGTGTGTACATATGTGGCTGTGGGGCTGGGGCCAGTAGCATGCATGCACACAGCTACAAGGGCCTAGGCCAGCTGTAAGCATTTAAGTATTGGTCATAGTGGGTCCTGGGGCTAGAATGCCTGTTTCAGTGCTAGCCATGGTGGCTCTGGAGAGGGTGAGGGACAGTGAAGGACTGAAGAGGGTGAAGATTATAAAGGCAAAACCCTGTGAAGCCTTCAGTGGAGAAAGCTGCAGTACATCCATGGTAGCTGTGATGGCTGTATTTTTCCTCAGTGAAAAAGCTGTTGATGTCCTATGCAGAGCAGACCACTAAGGTCTGTCATGGCAAACCCCATGGGATTCCCAGTGGTGAATTCTGTGAGTGTGTCCATGGTTGCAAAGGCTGCTGTGGTCCCCTACAGAGCAGGACATTTGGAAGCTATGGTTATTCTTCCTGTGTGTCTGCTACTGGTAGCCCCTGACCTTCTTTGTCCCTAACTGTCCAGATATCTCAGCTCTGAAGGTACCTCCAGAGGTCTGGGTGGGATGAAACTGAAGTGGATCCTTCATGCTGTGCTCTGAAAGGCTGGAGAAGCTGGTCACTTACCCTGATCTTCTTATCCCTGAGAGGGGAACTCTCAGACCAGAAAATGTCCTCCTGGTGCTGAACAGTTCCAGCCTCAGGGATGGGATGATGCTGGGAAAACAAAACTAATGTTAGTATCATTTAGTATTATTTTTGTGCAGTTATTCTCAGGTTTTTTGCTCCACTGTGTGGCTACAGTTTCTTAAGTAGACTCTGACATCTCTCTAAGAGATATTTTTCTTTGTGAATAGATATCTAATTACTGTTTTTTTGTGGGTTGATGCAGGCTGGTATCTCCTCTGCTATCTTGCTGACATCCCATCCCCAATTTCAATAATAAATAAGAAAACCAGACAGAAGATCAATAAGGAAATGCAAGACTTGAATAACACTATAGACCAATTGAACCTCAAAGACATATAAATAGCCTCTACTCAACAACAGCAGAATATACATTTTATTCACTTGCACTTGGGACAGTCTCCAGAATATACCAAATTTTAGTCTATGAAAAAGTATTGATAAATTGAAAATAATTGAAATAAGAGATTTTTTAATCACAGTGGAATGAAGATAGAAATAAGCAGCAGAAGGAAAACTGAAATATTCACCAATATGTGGAAATAAACAACAAACTCTTAAACAGCCAATGAGTCAAAGAGTAAATCACAAGAAAAATTTTTTAAAAACTTGATACAAATGAAAAAGAAAACACAATATACCAAAACATATGGGATGCAGTAAAAACAAAGCTGAGAGAAATGTATAGTAGTAAATGCTTATATTTTAAAAAAAGAAAAATCTTGGAGGAGATCAAGATGTCAGAATAGAAGGAAGTTGAGCTTACCTCCCCACATGAACACATCAAAAATACATCTATATGTGGAACAATTCTCGCTGAAAACAAACTAGAGACTAACAGAATGATTCACCTACAACCAAGAACAAGGAAAAAAAAAAACAACCCTGGAAAAAACAACTAATGAAACAGAGATAAACAATTTACCAGATAAAGAATTCAAAGCATTAGTATTAAGAAAGGTAACCAAACTAGAGAAAGATAGATGAACACAGTGAAAATTTTAACAAGGAACTAGAAAATATAAAAAAGAACTGTTCAGAGCAAAGAATACAATAACTGAAATGAGAAACATACAAGAAGAAATTAACAGCAGAATAGGGGATATAGAAGAAGGCATAAGTGATCTGGAAGATAGAATAATGGAAATCACTTAAGCAGAACAGCAAATTTTTTTTAAAATTTTAAATAACTACAGTTTAAGGGACTTCTGAGAAAACATCAAGCAGACTAACATTCACATTTAGGAGTCCCAGAAAGAGAAGAGAGAGGTCATATATGAAAAGGCAACAGCTTACAACATACACTGTGAGAAAAGATTGTAGCTTTTCCTGTAAGAGTAGGAGCAAGATAAGAATATCCACTTTCACCCCTTCTATTCAATGAAGTAGTAGAAGTCCTAGCCAGAATAATTAGATATAAAAGAGAAATAAGTCATTTAATTTAGAGAGGAAAAAGTAAAATGATCTGTTTGCAGGAGGCAGCTAATATGTAGAAAAGATTACATATTTCTACATCATATACATAGAAAATACTAAAGATTCCATTAAAAAACCTATCAGAACTAATAAATGAATTTAACAAAATTGCATCATGCAAAATCAATACATAAAAATCAGTTGGCTTTCTAAATACTAACAATGAATAATCCATAAATAAATAAATTAATAAAACAATTCTATTTAAAATAAAATCAAAAGAATAAATACTTCGGAATAAGCTTAACCAACAAGATGAAAAAGTTGTCCATTACAAATTACAAAACATCGCTGAAAGAAATTGAAATAGACAAAAATAAATGTAAAGGCAACCATTTTGATGAATTGGAAGAATTAATAGTGTTAAAATGTCAATAGTATCCAAAACAATCTACAGATTCAGTGCAATCTTTATCAAAACATCAATGGTGTTTTTATAGAAATAGGAAAATCCATCCTAAATATGGAATCTCAAGGGACACCAAATGGCTAAAAATCTTGAAAAATAAGAACAAAGGTGAGGGTTTTATGACTTCCTGATTTCAAAAAGTATTACTAAGCTTGTAATCAGTAATGTGGTATTGGGCATAAAGACAGGCATACAGAGCAATATAATAAAATACAGAGTCCAGAAATAAACTTTCACCTATATGATCAAATGATATTTGACAAGGGTACCAAGACCATTCAATAGGTAAAATATGCTGGGAAATCTGGATATCCACATGCAAAGCAATGAAACTAGATCCTTAACTTATACTATATATAAAAATTAAGTCAAAATGGATAAAAGACCTAACTGTAAGAGCTAAATATATAAAACTCTTATGAGAAAACAAGAAAAAATTTCATGACATTGAATTTGGCAATTCTTTCTTGGATATAACACTAAATCCCAGAAAAGAAACAAATAAACAAAAGGATAAATTGAACTATATCAAAATTAGAAACTTCTATGCATCAGAAGACACAATCAACAAAATGAAAAATTAGCACAGAGAGAAATATTTGTAAGTCATATATCTGGTAAGGGCTTAAAATCCAGAATATATAAAGAATTTCTACAGCCCAACAACAACAACAAAATAGTAAACTCAATTTAAAAATGGGCAAAGGTCCTTGAACAGACATTTCTCAAAAAAAACAAAACAAAACAAAAAAAACAAAAACAAATGGACAGTAACTTCATGAAAAGATGTCCAACATCACCAATCATTAAGCAAATGCAATTCAAAACCTCAATGACATATCACCCCACTCCAATTAAAATTACCACTGTCAAAAAACCCCACAAAAAACCAGAAAATAACAAGTGTTGGTGACTGTGTAGAGAAACTGGAAGCTTTGGGCTTATTCAGCTATGGAAAACAGCATGGTGTTTCCTCAAATACTTAAAAAATAGAATTACCATATAATCCAGCAATTTCACTTCTGGGTATATACTCAGAATAATTGAAAGCAGGTTCTCAAAGACATATCCATACATCCATATTCACAGCACTATCGTTCACTGTAGCCAAAAGGTGAAAGAAAAGGGAGGAAATTATGACACATGTAATAACACGGATGAAAGTTGAGGACATTATGCTGAAATAAAGCAGTCCCCAAAGGACAAATACCATATTATTCCAAGTCTGTGGGGTACCTAGATTAGTCAAATTCATAGAGACAGAAATTAGAATGGGGCAGGCAGAAATTGTTGCCAAGGGCTGAGGAAAGGCATGAACAGAGAATTAGTATTTTTGGTTACAGAATTTCAAATTTGCAAGATGAAAAGATTTCTGGAGCTAGATGGCAGGCATGGTTGCTTAAAATGTGATGAGCTTAATACCACTGAACTATACACTTAAAACTGGATAGGGTGGTAAATTTTACATTATATGTATTTTACCATAATTTGTTTAGAAGTACCATAAGAAAAGGTCAAAAGAGGAGAAATGAGTATTTTAGACATTCTTCCATATACAGATACTCACACAATTCTATGATATATAGTATTATATCCATGCTATTGTTGAAGAAATTCAGTCTCAGAGAAAAGTAAGGAACTTACTCAAGGCCACAGAGCTAATAAATGCTTAAACTGGAATTGAAAAATAATTATCTTTTGCTCCAATTACTATCACAAAGCTTCTATAAAACACCTGCCCCTTTATATTTTGGGGATATTTTTTGTTTAACATAATGACAGTCTACTGATACATGAATTCTGATACAGCAGTGTTGATTTTGAATTCTACATTGAATAGTTATTTAATTATATGCTTTTGGGTAATTAACTCCCTGAACCTCAGTTTCTTCATATGCAAACTGAGAATAGTAACAGTTCCTTCATTTTAAAGTTGTTGTGAAGGTTAAATGCAATAAATAATGTTAAGTGTTAGAACAGTGGCAGGACACATCATAATTCCAGCTTTTAGAAATGCATCGTTATTATATGCTCCCAAATGTTTTAAAGTAATTGTAAAATTCTACCAAACCCAACTGGTCACTTCAAGTTGATCCTAAAATGAATAAAGTTGGTTCAAAAAAAAATTAAGCTTCCTTAACAAAGCTTTAGAGCTAAAATCCCATTTAGCCAATCACAGTAAAAATGTGACTACATATCAAACAGAAACATTTTCTAGAACTGTCAAATGATAGATTTGATTGTACCCCACGCAACTTTTGTATGCCTCACAGTTTATAATTAGGCCTGAAGAATATTGATTCCAGGTTAATAGTACCAATTCAAATTATATTGCAATCCTAGGCTATGTGTTCTGTGTTCTTTATTAAGTTGCTGATTCTTTTTAAAAAAAATTTGTATATATATTTTTATTTTTATTCAAGTATAGTCAGTTTACAATATTGTGTAAATTGCTGATTCTAATTCAAAAAGTTCAACCTTTTCTGAATATCTCCTTCTGGATCTATAGTTAGAACACGATGATAAATGCATCATTATCTATGACAATGTTAAATTTATCTTAGCTAATTTTTAATTGTGTCATATCTACATGGTAAATTATAGTATACGTCTCTATTATATTTTCTTATAGTTTTATATTAGTAAGGTATCAGCGCCACAAAATGGAAACCACTCTATGTTAAGAAGTAAGGATTTAGATATAGGGAATTAGATTCTTATAAAGATCTTTCCAGATTTTAAAATGTTTTAAAAATAATATCAAGAACAAAAGCACTAACTGTCTATAAGGAGAGTTGCTACCTCCAACACAATTATGAAGGTGAGTTGTTAAGAAACTACTTGTAGAACTATTAACTTGAAGATAACACCAGTTTAGCATGAACCAAAGAAATATACAGCAGTCACTACCCACCATAACTGCCACTCATATCCATGAGCTAGTGACTAGAAACTGGACTTCAGAAAGCACACACACCCCCATACACATATACATACACACAGAAAGAGCAAGGCTTAACACTTCAAACATTTGATTGTTAGCAACAATACCAAAGCAGCACATAAATGTCCCATGACTGATTTTCCTCTTTTAAATGTCACAGACAGCATATAATGGTCAGTTTCGTATTTACTAATATAACTTTAGCTTCAAGGGGTCTGGAAATATAGTCTTTAGATCTTTATCCTCAGTACATTGGAAGAAAATTAGAATGTATAGTGAGACCAAATTTAGCATGCACGTAAAAACATGCTAACAAATATGTTTTGATGGCCTTTCTTAATGCAGATTCATAGGCAGGTCATGAAGGCATTCTGGTCAATTCTTATAGACATTTTTTAAAGACAAGGTTATTTCATTTGACTAAACCTTATATGACATTTTAGGCAGCAATTAATATCAGTTACCTATTGCTCAACAACAATTCACCCCCCAAATCTAGTACCTTAATACAGCAATCATTTATTATTTCTCAAAGTTTTGTGTATTGACTGGGTAGTTCTCCTGGAATTGGCCTCACTCATGTGGCTACAGTGCACTGGTGGATTATCTAGGGCCAGATAGTTTAAAATGTCCCTCACTTCATGAGATACTACTTTTAACTGAGAGAATTAAAAAGAGTTTTTATGAATGATGGAGTAATAGATGGATTTGAAGAATGGATAGTATTTTGACAAAAATTATTCAAATGTGAATTGTAAATTAGAAATTCCAAGCAGAAGAGATATCATAAACAGTCAGGGGAGTCAAGAAATCCAGGGTATTTTTAGAGAATAGTGAGTCACCCAGTACTTCAGCTTGGATAGATTATAATATTATATTGAGGGGATTGTTGCAGAAAGTTACTTACAAAGATGTGTTGAGATTAGATGATAGAGATTTTTGACTATTAGGCTAATCTAATATCTTTAAGCAAATTTGAGTTTTTGAACATTTTTGAAGACAGAAGAGGCAACATCAGAGTTGTGCTATAGAAATGACGTGTCATTAACAAGATGATATAGAATCCATGCTGAGTAAAATAAAAGCAGTTCTTTCATGTGTTTTCAGTATGTTAAACTTGATCTCTTCAAAGTTCTTATATGCAAGATACACACACACACACACACACACACACATATAACATAGACTATATATACATATAGGACATAGACTATAAAATCACCTAGATTAGATAGATATAAATGCATATGTATTTATGTATATGTAAGGAGAGAGATATATAAAGCTACAGTACTGACATAAAAAAAATTCAAAGATTATAAAGATTATATTGGCAACATTCTCAAATAATTAAATTTTAAATATCTAACCAAGATGTGTTGTTATAGTAAATCAAATAAGATTGTACAAAAAGACCCTTTTATCACAATAAATTATTCACTAGTATTAATTGCTAATGATATAAATAAGCAAGAAAAGTTTATTTGGATGCATTAACTGTTTTTATCCTAAAAAGGAAAGGAAAAGAGAATTTATTATTTTTAGAAATACTTTATGTTGGTAGAGAACAAAATTACTTGAGCACATTTATCACAGATTATTGTCCTTGCACATGTAGTTAGACTAAGGATAAATATAGAGAGATTTATTTTTGACCTTCAGAATCTAAAATGTCCAAATGCTGATCAAATGAGAGAAAGGTCAATGAGTTAAGAAAGTTTGTTTTCCCTTAAAGATTTTCTGCTTGAATGTCACTGCCTCTTAGTGCTTACAGAACCCCAAATTACAAATAGAATAAAAGAGTGAACTTCAGAAAATATCGAACTAGATACTTCTAGTGTCTACCCTATATATTGGGAGAAAATAAACACTCTTGAAAAATGAATTCACTCGTAATTTATTGCTGCTTCAGAACACAAAATAGCACCCTTTTGGCCCAAAAGAGTTAACAGCAATCCCTAAGGTGTTTAATATACTTTGGACAACTAGTTAATACTAGACAAACTTGGCTGGCTTAAGAGGTAATTAATTTAATTTGTGATTTAGCAAAGTGAAAAAACAAAACAAAAAAAAATCACCCCCCCCCCAAAAAAAACCAAAACAAAAATCTCACCTCATTCCATACTTTAAACTCTGAATGAGAGTGTTTTTCCTTTCACAGATGTCTGAGGACATATACAATATAACACGTATCAAAGACGGATTGGACAGAATGTACTTGAAGCAAACAGTTGATTTCTTCAAGGTAGTACAAAGATACTGTGAAATATATAACTGTGATTGATATTTGCAGTCCCAGTAGCAGCAGTGTCTCACAGAGTGACCATTGCCAAGACTCTGTAAATCAAATTTGATAAGAACAGAGTTCATCATAATCACAAAAACATTTCCTTCTCTGCCAATTAAATAGTGAAAATGCCTGGAGCTAACGTTCAACACAAGATAGAATTATCTCTCTTAAATCTCATGTTAGTACTGCAGTTTCCAAGTCACAAACAATCACAAATATTTGTTAACTTTGCAGTAGTTGCCTTCTCTTCATGAAAGGAAGACATTTTCAAAGACATTCAGTAAGAAAAAGCCCACCATGCCATGTGCAATAATTAATAAATTATTGTGATAATTAGATAATCACAAATATTAAGTATCAATTTATAAAGTATTTATGATGATAAAATTAAATATGTCATATTTATGTCTGGTCTGTAACATTAGGTGCTAAACTTTTCTACAATGTGTTTATTAAACCACTTCTATTGGATTAAAGTGAGTCTTATGTTAGTAAAGAAATTCTCTTGTCAAATTTAGAAAATTCCCAATCAGACAATTTTAAATAGTTTTGTTTGCTTTCTTTAAAAAAATTCCCTTGTGGATCTTCTTAGAACCCTTAAGAGAACTATAGTGCTTCTGACTTTCCAAAATGAAATATACTATGTAGCTTTTCCCAGATATATTTACATATGGAAGCTATTATTGTTATTGGAT
Source organism: Camelus ferus (assembly GCF_009834535.1). Taxonomy (NCBI): domain Eukaryota; kingdom Metazoa; phylum Chordata; class Mammalia; order Artiodactyla; family Camelidae; genus Camelus; species Camelus ferus. The sequence goes on from NC_045732.1 coordinate 58,910,071, forward strand.
CTTATGGAACTAGTATTCTGTGAAACACTGTTTGGGAATTGCAGACCTAATCAAAGCCCCTTAAAACATGAAGTAAATTCATAAGATTCAAGTAACCTAAATGGTAGTCCCCAAGGACTCAGAGTGGCCTAAACAAAATGAAAATATACAACTTCTTGAATTCTGTCCAAAGCTGATTCTGCTATCACAAAATAGCTTTCCACTTTAACTGGTAATATTTACTTGAAATTAAAAAACAATTCAAGTTAATTGTAAAATTTAAAGAAGACATTTAA
>NC_045732.1:58910445-59072459 GCF_009834535.1 Camelus ferus
AAAAGCACATCAATAATCTAAGTTCCTGCCTCAAGAAACTAGAAAACCAATGGCAAAATAAATCTAAACCTAGGAATAGGAAGAAAATAATAAAGAGAAGTGTCGATAACTAAAATTAGAAACAGAAAAACAATGAAAAAGTTAATGAAACAGAGAGCTAGATCTTTAAAATAAAAATAATTAATAAAATCAATAAATCTCTAGCAAGACCATGAATGATGAAAAGAGAGAAGACACAAATAAGCAATATCAGAAATGTGACAGTTTTTATCACTTACAAATCCTGCAATAGTAAGGGAATACTAAAAACAAAATTATGTTAATAAATTTGAATGCTTTGAGAGAATAGACTAATTCCTTGAATGCCACTTAGTAATATAACTAAGCTAAGATGACATAGATAATCTCAATATCCCTGTACTATTAAAGGAATTAAATTTATAATTATAAAGCTCTCAAAGTTGAAAGCTCCAGGCCCAAATAGATTCACTGTAGAATTTTACCAAGCATTCAAATAAGAATTAACATCAATTTTATACAATCTCTTCCACAAAATAAAGAGGAAGATGCACCTCCCCACAACTTGTTTTTTGAAGCTGGTATTAACTCTTAGTGAAGTAATACAAAGACAGCATTAAAAACAATGAGAAGTATAGACCAGTATATCTCATGAACTTATCTGCAAAAGTTCTCAGCAAAATTTTAGTGATTAAAATTCAACAATACATGAAAGAATATTCCATCACATTCTAGAAATGGAGAATGAATTATGGGTTGCCAAGTTTTAAGGATGAGACAGGGGTAAATTAGGATATAAAGAGAGTATAACAGAGTCTTGTGGTGATGTCACAGTTAAGTATGATTATGATGGTTGCTACATGAAGCTACACATGCATAGAGTTCTATACACCCACAGAGACACATATGAATGCATGTATAAATAGTAAAATCTGAATAAGCTCTATAAACTGCACCAATGTAAGTTTCTTGGTTTTGATATTAAATTATAGTTATGCAAGATGTTAATGCTGGGATAGACTGGGTAATAGTGGATGGAAACCCTCTGTATATATTTTTGAATCCTTCTGTGAATCTACAATTATTTCAAAATTTTAAAATACAAAATGAAAAATATGGATTGATTTCAATGATATAGTATTAAATAAAAAAAGCAAAGTGCTAAAGTGAATCTACATTCTATCATTGATGTAAAAATAATGGAGACATAAGAAAGAAATTCATGTTTTTACTCAGATTTGAAAAAGAACCGGAAGCAGATAAGATTAGGAACAGAGTGGGAAGGATGGAGGAATTAAAACTAATTAGTAGGAGTGAAGAGATGGTGACATTAGTTTCAGTGTACCATTTTTATAGTTCTGATGACTAAAATCATGGTCATGTTTCAAATACTCCCCCAAAATTGATAACAGAAATCCACCATGTCAGATGAGCAATGAAAAAATGGAATATAAACAATAGCAAATGAACCTAACTGTATTAAAATGAATAGCATAATCACACTGGACAGGGTAGAGAAGAAAAGAACTAAAGTAAATAATTTTTGGAAAGAGTTTTAAAGCTATATATTTTGATAATAAAGGAAGAACTATACATAATTATTGAACTGTAACAGTAAATGTGTTTATGAAAGAGATATGGGCTAATGAATCTGAAATTTGTTATGTTTATACTAGAACTGAACAAATGCATATATACTGTGAATAATGAGAGCCAGCTTTCTCACTATCACAAAAATAATTTAAAATAAGAACAGAAGGAAAGCTAGAATAAGTCCTGTAGTGTTGGAGTAACATCAGAGGTATAAGTATTAACTTATGATTTTAATATAGGCTCAGATGCATACACAGCAAAGTGATTATAATATATTCACTTGTATGTTAGGATATGTATATATTTTTCCTAGTTCTATCTGCCTACATGGCCTAGAGGCAATGACCCTCAGGTATCAGTGAACAAACATAGCATTCAGATCTTGATTTATAAATGTCACTTTCAGTAAGAGGAACCAGCGTTCCCTGAATAAAAGATTAATTCCAGAACTGGGCCTGGGAAAATACAAAATGAGTGGAAAATCTTGTGGTGCCAGAGAAAGTGTTCAAAAAATGATGGAGGTTTATTGAAACAATATAAAAGCCAATCTGAAGGATCTCCTATGGCCAAAGCTGTAAGAACTCGAGTAACAAAGTATATACGGATAACACTGGATGGTAATCTGTAGCATAAAATAAAAATCATGAGTCCATATGATATAAATACAAATTGAATAAATAATTAAATGGGGGAAATAACTCCTCCTTACAGTATAATTCCAATTAGTAAATGTGAAATGAATGGTGGACATAAAACATTACCATTAGAACATTAAAGTAATAACTGTTGCATGCAAGAATCATTAAGAGATGCTAAAATTAATGAAAGTATAATGAAAAGCCAGATATTGACATACTCTTAGTTAACTCTGCACAATATAGATTACAAAGAGAGATGACTTTACAGAACAGAACCCCTGAAAACATCTTCCTTACCAAATGATTAAAGTAAATATGACCAATAATAAGGTATAGTAACATCAAGAATCTTCTGATAAAATTCACTAAGAAGGGTACATCCCCTCTGCAGTGTTCTTGCAAAAACTATGTAACTTCAATATAATCATGAGTAAATATCCAATGATCCTAAATTGAGAATTTCTCTATCAAAAGAAAAATACTGACCAATATTCTTCAAAAGTGTCAAGGTCATGGAAGACAAGGAAAGACTGAGTAACTGTCACGGACCAGAGGAGATTAAGGAGATATGGCAATTAAATGCAATGTGGGACAACAAATTGGATTCTAAAACAAACAAAAAAAGATATTCATGTGAAGAATACTAGAATTTGAAAAAGTCAATAGATTTGTTAATAGTATTGTGTCAGTGTTAATTTTCTGATTTCCAAAATTGTACTTTCATTATATAAAATATTAACAGGAGGAGAAGCTAGGTGAGAGGGGTAAGAGAATTCTTGGTACTATTTTGTCAACTTTTCTGCAAGTCTAGAATTATATTAAAATAAAAGTTTCAAAAAGTCAAAGGGCAATTCACTTAATGGGAGAAAAATTTCACAATATGTGTAACAAAGAGTCAACCCCTATATAGAGATTACCTACAACATAAGAAGGAAAAGGCATATTGCCACAATAAAAATAAGCAAAGATACACATGGACAATTCAGAGTGGAGGAAATCCAAATGACCAATAAGCATATGACAAGATCTTTAATCTTACTAGTGATGCAAGACTGCAAATAAGAATGATATGATGCCATTTTTTATTAGGAAGACCAAATTTTTTTAAAATTAACAATAACCAGCATTACTAAAGATTTGAGTAAATCGGTACTTTCATATATTTTTGATGGAGTGTTTAATGCTTCATCTTCATTGGAGTGACATTTATCAATGTGAAACAGCATATTAAATGTATATAACCTGACTTATCAATCATATTTCTGAGAATGAATTTTATAAAATGTGTTCATTACTTCACATTAGTTTGCTATAGAAAAATGGTTATAATTTATTTATCCAGCTGTCCACTGATACAGAAACAGTAAAATAAATGTTAAAAATCAAAAACACCAAAAACACTAATTCAAAAAGATACATGCACTCTAATGTTTGTAGCAGCATTATTTATGATAGCTAAGACATGGAAGCAAGATAATGTCCATCAACAGATGATTAGATGAAAAGAAAATATGTTCTACATATATTCAATGTCTATATATACTGGAATATTACACAGCCATAAAAAAGAATGGAATTCTGCCATTTACAACAACATGGTTGGCTCGACAGTTTTATGCTTAGTGAAATAAGACAGAGAAAGAGAAATACTTTGTTATCACTTATATGTGGAATCTAAAGAATAAAACAAATGAATATATATAACAAAACAGAATCAGTCTCACAGATATAGAACACAAACTAGTGGATGCCAGTGGGTGGGGGAAGGGAGAAGGGGCAAGGTACAAGTATGGGATTAAGAGCTACAATCTACTATGTATAAAATAGATAAGCAACAGGGATATATTGTACAACACAGGGAAATACAGCCCTTGTTTTGTAATAACTTTGAATGGAGTATAATCTATAGAATATTGAATCACTATGTTGTATACCTAACAGTAATACAATATTGTAAATCATCGATACTTCAAATTGAAAAAAATAAAATGCTCAGGACAGTTTCTAGCTAAGAGTAAGAGCTCAATAAGTGTGAGTTATTACTTTAAAATTGGGGGCTGTCTTTGATAGGAAGCATTTTTAAAATGTCGAACAAACATATAAACATTTAATAAACATTTCAACACACGTTTATGGAATGTAATTGTGGGGAAGAATAAAAATAAGACCCGGTTTTAGCTTAAAAATGTGTGTTTATATATATGTGTGTATATATATATATATATATATATATATATACAGACACACACACATACACACACACACACACATACACACACACACCATATATTTGGGCTGACAAAGATGTCCACGTTACTGTTGGTGATAAAAAGAAGTTGGAAAACTTTTAAAATATATAAATGTTCCTGTAAAAAACTGTATGTATGTGTACATATACACTCATATGTTCACATAAAACAGTGTCCAGAAGGACACATATTTTAAAATACTAAGTGTCTATCCCTATGCAGTGGGATTAAAGACAGATAGTTTCAATTTTTTGATTTCTATGTTTTCACAATGCTTGGGTTTTTGACAGAAAGCATGTATTACTTTTAAAATTAAAATCAAAATGTACTAACTATATTTCTGAATCTTGCTCTTTGAGGCTCCTCAAACTGACACATCAATTCATGTAAAATCTGTGATACTGTCATTATGTTTACCTACTCCAAGACTACGTACAGTCTCTGTTCATTTAGATGCTCTAACATTGAGAATTTCAGTATATGTGACAAGCTCTAAGGAAAGATATTTTTTGGAGTAGGTTAACACTGATTATACAGATAGCCATTTACTCTATATTTGCAGACTTCCTTGATACTTTCTTTAGCTCATTTCTTTCACTTTTCATCTATTTCTGCAAATCTTTCTTCCCATTTTCCCTTCCCAAGCATTGATTATATTACCAATAAAAACCTGGGATCAACTGACAAAAATCCCACATATTTCTATTTGAAGTTCAGGTTTATAAATTCTAAAGGTATGCTCAGTGAAATTCCAGAAACTTAGAGCAATACTAATGAAAGCCCTCGGCAAATAGATATTGAATGAGCTATAATTTTAATGAGGCTATGTACCTATTTGTGAACACTGAAAGTTTTGTAACTTGAACAGTTGCTACATTTATGAAATCTAAAAATGTGACCAGGATTTTATTAGCCATTAATTAAAAATAACGAGCTACCTACTGATTTCCTTTAGATCTTCGGCAACTTTTATTATTCAGATTAAATATACTATATCAATTCACATTGCTATTGGGACATTTTTATTAGTAAAGCCATTATAATTTTAAAAGGTTATTCTTATAGTAAAGTAACTTACTTGTAGTGCTATGTTTGAGTGGGTAGTGACTAAAAGGATGTAATGGAGGGCTTCCAGGCTTCTAGAAATGTTCTATATCTTGATCTGAGATGTGGTTACTTAGGTGTGTTAACTTTGTGAAAATTCATTGAAGTATATGTTTAGAATTATTTTAAGGTAATAAGTATGCTTTTTATAAACTGATATAGAAATATCCCCATAATATCATTATGTGACAAAGGAAGACGAAGAATAGTGGGTGTAATAAACTATAAATTATGGAAAAGAACAGAAAGCAACAGAAAGACTTTAATAACATTTTACTTGTGATAGTGTAATTGAAGTCTAGAGGAATATGCCCAAAGTAATAATATTGATGACCTTTTAGAGACTAACCAGGTATCAGGTGGTTAGGATTTAGCCAGGAAAACATACACTGCTTAGTAATTTTTATCCTTTGACATGTGACTCATACGAATATATTATCTATTCAAAAATAATTAAAATTTTAAAATAAAGGAAATATCAGGGATAAAAACATTTTAAAATAAAGATAGAGGTTTTCTTTTTTTTTTTTTTTTTACTGTTTTTCCTTTTTTGACATCTTTTTCCATTCTCTTTCTCTTTGTAATTTTCTCTTCTTTTGTACCCTATTTCCCTTGTCTCCATTTTCTCCTTCTTCACTCAAATCTCATAGTTAATAAAAATAAATATAAAAAAATAGCTGTTTCATCTTTAATAGCAGATAAAATGCTGTTTAAAAGCCCTACTAGTTCTATCAGGAAACACTGAGGAAATCCTGAAATCGGATAGGGAGAGAGCAGTTTGTAAACATACTTTCTCCAAATAATGTTGAGTAGTGTCTAAGGTTTGAGTCAAACTTTTGTACATATCTAGCTAGAATTTCTGGCAAAAAAAAATTCCCATATAAGAAATGTTGATGTCTTATAACAAAGGCTCAATTTCAATGTTTTTGCCTTCCTGTAACTAATTTCTCTTAGGTAGTGTATCAACTATTTCAATTTCAGGCCTTTGACTTTCATTAATACTGACCAGTTAAGAATTATTTTCCATGTATTATTTATAATAGCTTCCTCATCAAGTACAATAAGTGTATTGTTACACTGAAGACCATTTTCTACTAGTATTCCAATACTGTATCATGCTTTGCATTTTTAACATTTTCCATTTGATTGAAGCAAATAACCACACTTAGCAACACCAACACTTCTGCCATTTAGTTATAAACCTGTTTGGAGAACTTAAAAGCCCTTCCTTGTTGATCTAGAAAGTTCCCAAACTCTTGCAATCTGTTTGCTGATTCATAAGAATTTATTTGGAATAAATAACATTACACATTGTGAGACTGAACATATTTCCATGGTTATATATATTTTAAAATGATTGTAGAATATGAAGAAAAACACAAATTCATATAAATAGGAATGAAAAAAAAGGACCGGTGCTCATTAACTGTGTATTATAAAAGTAAGCATGTTCTGTGTAACTAACATTCAGCTATTTAAAGCCAATGATTACCCTGAATTTTGCTTAAGCTATTTGAGTAGACAACAGTGCAATTTACAAATTGTAGCTTGCTCATGATTGCAGAAACATGTGGTAGAAAATTTCCTTGGAGGATAAACCTGTGCTATTAGCTCTAAAAAAACAAAATAACATCTTTTTCCCCTGGGTTAGAATTTTAAGGAAATATTTTCCTTTTTGTTTTTGTAATAGATAAATGTGTGGATGGCTAATTATTATATTTTAAAAATAAGAAATGATTATGGCCCTGGAAACAAATACTTGTGTTTATAAAAACTGAAATTAATTGCACAGTATTATGGGCATTATTCTTTGACTTCCACTGGTCCAGATCATATTTTGAAAGGTGAGTGCAGAAATCCATATTTCCCCTCCAAATTCCTCCAACTATCATCATTTAGGTTTAGTAAAATATGTCCTTATAAGACATTAAGATGCTTTAATGGATTGGGACAACTTTAGCAGACTTCAACTCATTAGGCATAAATTATAACCTGTTCAAGGGACAACTTAAATGAAGGCACGGAGAGTCAAAATGTTCTAATTTTAAACAATTTTGAAACAGTAATAGATAAACTACTTCAAGAGCTTTTAAGGTCTTAAAGCTATTTACTTCTGTGTGCCAATGAATTTTCTTTTATACATGAGAACTTAATTTGTTGTTAACATTAAGGAAAGAAACAATCTTTAGCTACAAAAAATAATGGAATTACTACAACAGTTATGTCTGATAGTATATGATAAGGGAAAATAGTTGAGCCTGCATGTTTGACTAAACAAAAAGCTAAGATGAAGAACTTAAAACTGAAAGCATAGATATAAGAATTTATTTATAATTGAAAGGTTTAACTACATAAAAGTGGTACAGTTAGACTGACTTAACACAAATGAATTTGCTACTTCTGAAAGCATATTTTTTTTTGGCTACAAGCAGTGTCTTAGAATAATGCAATCTATACTCTCTTTATAATAAAGAAGCCAAGTGAAGTTGATGTTCTATTAAGTCTTTCTTTTTCCCTTTCCTACATCACAGGAAACCTATATGAACGGAAATGTTAATCATCTGGTAAGCAAATATGTCCTAACAAAATGTGAAAAATACATTATTTACCACTTTCTTTGACTTTTTCAAAACTCTTTGCAACTTAACACAGACAGTATGAATTATTGTAAACACGAAGCTGGTTAGAGAGGGGAGAAGGAAGAACTAAGTACAATGGGCTAACACAAAATCTCAAATATGCAAATTTCTCTAAACAAGTTGCTAATTTATTAAAATCTAGCCCATTTGTCATGTTGTTTACCATAGTTAACTGTGGCAACAAATCCACAGTGAATCCTTAGGTTCAGTTCAAATATAGTTTAATTACAGTCCATTGACCAGTTGAAATACAAACATAGTAGTAAATCATACACAGGGAAATGGATCCCTGTTATTTACTGTATTGTGAAAGAAGAAGAGGCTTCAAATAAATAAAAACAATGTATTTGTATCCATATTGTTAAAAGTAGAAAATGGAACCCAGAAAGTATTTGAAAATTTGAAAAAATAAATATCTTATGTTATTAATTGTTTCATTAATTTATCATATTATTTATTATAATCTGATAGTATTAAAAAGATTTTCTGATAATTTCAAATATTTAGTTGATTTCAAAGGAGAATACTTTTCATTACTTAGCCGTGGTTCCATGCATTCCTTGATTATGAAATGATTATATAATCTCTTTCAAAAAAATCTGTTCTTGGATACCATACTGTTCAAAATTCATATTTATATTGGTGAAATTGTCTCCAATAATTTCAAATGTAATTTTACTACTTATAATTATATATATATATAGATATATTATATACAATACATTTTATGTCATATTATATAGAGGATCTACCATATAATGACTTACTGGAGTGTCTAAATTCATTTTTTATGTGCCTACTTAAAGTTGTTTTATACAAAGCTACAGTAATCAAAATAGTATGTACTGGAGTAAAAAAGGCCATGTAGACCAAAGGAATAGAAATAAGAGCCCAGATACAAAGCCTTGCATATACAGTCAACTAATATTTGACAAGGGAACCAAGACTACTCAATGAGGGAAAATAGTCTCTTCAATAAATGGTGCTGGGAAATCTGGGTAATTACATGCAGAAGAATGAAATCGAAACCCTATCTTGTACCATTTGCAAAAATTAACTTGAAATTGATTAAAGACTTAAATATAAGAACTGAACCTGTAAAACTTCTAGAAGAAAACAGGGAAAAAGCTCCTTGACATTGGTCTTGACCATGATTTTTTGGCTATGACACCAAAAGCAACAGCAAAAGCAAAAGTAAACAAATGGGACTACATTAAAATAAAAAACTTCTCCATAGCAATAAAATAAAATAAAATAAAAGTCAACAAAATGAAAAGACAACTCATGGAATAGGAGAAAATAATTGTGAGTCATATATCTGAAACAGGATTAGTATCCAATATATAAGAAACTCACTCATACAACTCAATAGCAAAAAAACAATTTTTAAAAATATGTAGAGGAACTGAATAGACATTTTCCTAAATTCAATGACAACAGGTACATGAAAAGGTACTCTACATCACTAATCTTCAGGTAGATACAAATCAAAACCACACTGAGATTTTGCTACACATGTAGAATGGCTAGCATCAAAAAGATAATAGCAAATGTTGAGGAATACATAAAGAAAAGGAAACACTTGTGCACTATTGGTGGGAATATAAATTGGTACAGCCACTGTGGAAAATGGTATGGAGATTCCTCAAAAAATTACAAATAGAATTACCTTATGATCCAGCAATCCCGCTTCTGGGCATTTATCCAAAGGAAATTAAATCAGGATCTTGAAGATATATCTGCATTCCTATGTCCATTGAAGCATTATTCACAATAACCAATATATGGAAACAACCTAAGTGTCTAAGAATGATTGAATACAAACACCACACACATATATAAAGCTATAAGAAAGAAGGAAGTCCTGCCATTTGCAACAACACTGATGGACCTTGAGGGCATTATTATAAGTGAAATAAGTCAGACAGAGAATGACAAACCCTGTATGATATTACTTATACATGAAATCTAAAAAAGCCAAACTCATTAACAGAGAGTACAATGGTGACTGTCAGGGTCTAGAGGGTGGGGTAAATGGGGAGATGTTGGTCAAAGGGTGCAAACTTCCATTTGTAAGATGAAAGCTCTGAGGATCTAATCTACAGCATGATGATTATAGTTTACAATACTGAATCACATACTTGAAAGTGGCCAAGAGATTTACTCTTAAATGTTTTCACCACAAAAAGAAATGGCAGAGACGGAGAAGATGGCGGAGTAGACGGACGCTCGCAGGTCACCCTCTCCCACAAATACACCAAGACCCACATCTACAGACCCACTCAGCCAACCAGAGCACCTGTGGAACTCCGACAGAACATCGCCCTCTTCAAAAGATAAAGATGCCAAAAATCTGGTAGGAGAAAAGGGAAAAAGAAAGAACAAAAGGCAAAGCAGCGCTGGACGGGTCCCGCGGGGAGGGAGCGGCAAAGGAGGACTGGTGCTCGCTCCCTGGGTCTCCCTCTCCAACTGAGAGGCCAGCGGGACGAAGGGGGAGCCTCTGAGGCTCGGATCTGTACAGAGCAGCCCTTGACTAACAGAACTAAGTTAAACGGGCACAGAGCGTTCCCCCGACACCCAGCCTGAGAAGTGGGCCGGCAGCGGCGGGCAGGGCCAGGCTGCACAAGCCGGGCGGAGGATGGGGGCGGCTGCACAGAGGCAGCCCCGGGGGACTGCAAGGGGCTGCACGCTGTGACTGTGGGTGCACAGGGCAGAACAACCTGGGCCCTCCATAAAACAGCAAGGTTGAGGTGCTCTCGGGGGAAGGGTGCACACCACCATCTCTGAAAACCCGCGGAAAATTTTCGGAGGAAGAGAGGCGAGGCTCAGGCACAGCCGCCATATCCTCCTCTCTTAGCACCCAGGCGGGGGCGGGGCGAAACCTGCATCCGCACCGAAGGGCTTAGCAGCCTCAAAGGCCAGACTGAGACTGGCCTGCAGCCCGGGGCAGATAGGATCCTTCCATTCTGGTCCCTCAGAGAACTTGCTTCACAAAGACAAACAAGGAGCTGGGTTTTGGCTCGGAGCAGGGACAGGGCTGTCCCTCAGTCTTCCCCGAGCCCACCCGCGGAGCGCCGACCAGGGCGGAGCGCCGACCAGGGCGGAGCGCGAAGCCGCACAGAGCAGCGGAGCTACAGGCGGCGGCGCAGGTAGAGCGAGAGCGGCCCCCCGCCTTTCGGGCAGGAACACAGCCCCTGACCGAGGTGCTGGGAGGGGGCACGACCCGCCCTCCTACCTGGCCAGTCTGCAACATCAGACTGCGGAATCTGGAGGGGCAGCAACTCGCCCGCCCACAGCAGAGAGCTGCACCTGACCCAGTGTTAGGAGGAGGCGCGATCAGCTTGCCAACAGGTGCTGGGAGCAGCACAGAAGAGGGCACCAACGGAGGGCCTCTGAAAACAGCAAGCTGAGCTTCCAAAACAGGACTAAGACAGAAAGACTTCACATTAAAAGCACACAGACTCCAGGAGAACACCGACAACCCCCACCCCTTTTTTTTTTAAATCTGTTTTTACCTGTTCTATTTTCTATTACTCTCTTAATTTTTACTTCTTAATTCATTTCTATTTCTCTTGGGTTTTGATGTCCTGCTATTGATTAGACACAGGTTTCAAATACATCTATTCATCTCCCCCCCCCTTTTTTTGTAAAGGTTTTAAAAGGACGTCTCAACCCCATTAATACTCTGCTTCAACTCACTCTTCTATTATTCATTATACACTGTTTTCAAACCCTCTTTCTCCTTTCTTTTAAAATTCTTTCTCTCTCTCTCTTATTTTTTTTCCTTTTTTCCTAAGTTCTATTCCTAAATAGGCATCAGATAGATAAAATCCTTAAGGACCAAAATAAACAACTGATACTCCATAAACCACAGTGCCAAAGAGGTATGAGCAAGATGAGAAGCAGAAAAACCTTTCCCAATTAAAAGAACAAGAGAAATCCCCTGAAAGAAAGATCAACGAAATAGACATCGATAGCCTACTAGATCAAAATTTCAAAAAAGGAGTGATCAAATTGCTGAAGGAATTAAAAGAGATAGTGTTTACAGATATAAAATATGTCCAAAATGAAATTGAAGCTATAAAGAAGAGCCAAGTACAATGGGTAAACTCATTGACAGAGATGAGGAATGATCTAATAGCTGTGCAAAGCCGACTAGATAATGCAGAGGAACGAAGTAGTGATCTAGAAGACAGGGCAATAGAAAGCACCCATTCAGAAGAACTACAAGATAAGCAAATAAAAAATAATGAAAATAGCATAAGGGACCTATGGGATAATATAAAGCGTCCCAATCTTCGCATAATAGGGGTCCCAGAAGGAGAAGAAAGATCAAAGGGGATTGAAAAGGTTTTTGAAGAAATCATGACTGAAAACTTCCCAAACTTAAAGAAGGAATCAGATATCCAAGTACAGGAAGCTCAGAGGGTCCCAAACAGGAAGAACCCAAATAGACCCACACCAAGACATATCATAATCAAGATGGCCAGAGTCAAGGATAAAGAAATGATTCTAAAGGCAGCAAGAGAAAAGCAAAGAGTAAGTTACAAGGGAACCCCCATAAGGCTCTCAGCTGATTTCTCTACGCAAACACTACAGGCCAGAAGGGAGTGGCAAGATATATACAAAGCCCTGAATGAAAAAAAGATGCAGCCTAGGATCCTTTATCCAGCAAGGCTATCCTTGAGGATAGAAGGAGAAATAAAGAGTTTCACAGACAAAAAAAAGCTGCAGGAGTTTAGCAACACTAAACCCATGCTAAAAGAAATATTGAAAGGACTATTCTAAATAGAAAAGCAGCAGGATGCTACAGAAATGAGAAACACACAACTGGAAAGGTGATAACTCATGAATTACAAATAAAGTAAACATGAAATTATAAAAGAAGACATACAAATCACTGAGAGTGGGAGAGGGAGGCAGGGAAATATAGAATATTTTTTTCTTTCTTTTTTAAATTTTTTTAACAGTAGGATGGGTTTGAGATCATGTTACTATCAGTTTAATAAAAACAGTTATAGTAATGGGTTGATAGATTTACAAAAAAGGGTAGCCACAAGCCAAAAATTTACAAAGGAGTCACAAAAATTAAATAAAATCCATGATAATACAAAGGAAAATTACCAAACCACAAAAGGAAGAAGAAAGGAACAAAGAGGATATACCAATTCAACTGCAAAGATAAGTTCAAAATGGCAATAAACACACATCTATCATTAATTACTGTAAATGTTAATGGACTACATGCTCCAGTCAAAAGACACAGAGTGGCACACTGGATAATAAAGCAAGAACCTTCAATATGCTGCATACAAGAGACCCACTTTAGGGAGAAGGGCACATATAGATTGAGAGTGAAAGGATGGAAAAGGATATTCCATGCAAATAGAAAAGCCAAAAAAGCAGGTGTTGCAGTACTGATTTCAGACAAAATAGACTTTAAAACAAAGGCCATAAAGAAAGATAAAGAAGGACATTTTATAATGATTAAAGGAGTGATACAAGATGAGGATATTACACTTGTTAATATATATGCACCCAATATAGGAGCACCTAAGTACATACAAGAATTACTAACAGAGATAAAGGGGGATATGGATGGGAATACAATCATAGTTGGAGATTTTAACACTGCATTAACATCACTAGACAGATCTTCCAGACAGAAAATAAACAAGGCAACAGAGAAATTAAATACTACAATAGAAAAACTAGATTTGGTGGATATTTTCAGAACATTACACCAAAAAAAAAATAGGATATACATTCTTTTCAAGTGCACATGGAACATTTTCCAGGATCGATCATGTACTTGGGCACAAAAGAAACCTCAACAATTTTAAGAAGATAGAAATTATCTCAAGCATCCTTACTGACCACAATGCCATGAAACTGGAAATCAACAACAGAGAAACAAAGGAGAAAAAAAGGAAAGCATGGAGATTAAACAATATGCTATTGAAAAAACAATGGATCAATGAGGAAATCAAAGCTGAAATTAAAAAATACCTTGAGACAAATGATAATGAAAGCACAACCACTCAAAACCTATGGGACACAGCAAAGGCAGTGCTAAGAGGGAAGTTTATAGCGATACAGGCCTTCCTCAAAAAAGAAGAACAACCTCAAATAAACAATTTAACCCACCACCTGAATGAATTAGAAAAAGAAGAACAAAAAGCCCCAAAAAGCAGCAGAAGGAAGGAAATAATAAAGATCAGAGAGGAATTAAATACAATAGAGATTAACAAGACCATAGAAAAAATCAACCAAACCAAAAGCTGGTTTTTTGAAAAAGTAAATAAAATCGACAAACCTCTGGCCAAAGTCACAAAGAAGAAAAAAGAGAGAGCACAAATTAGCAAAATAAGAAAGGAAAATGGAGAAATTACAACAAACAAAATAGAAATACAGAATATCATACGAGAATATTATGAAAAACTATATGGAACCAAACTGGATAACCTAGAGGAGATGGACAAGTTTCTGGAAACATACTGTCCACCAAAACTGAATCAAGAAGAATCTGAACACTTGAACAATCCGATCACTAGAAAGGAAATAGAAATAGCAATTAAAAACCTCCCTACAAATAAAAGTCCAGGACTGGACGGCTTCACCAGGGAATTCTACCAAACATACAAAGAAGAACTCATACCAGTCCTTCTCAAACTCTTCCAGACGATTGAAAAGGAGGGAATACTCCCAAACTCATTCTATGAAGCCACCATCACCCTGATACCAAAACCAGGCAAAGACACTACAAAAAAAGAGAATTATAGGCCAATATCACTGATGAACATAGACGCCAAAATCCTCACCAAAATTTTAGCAAATAGAATCCAATAACACATAAAAAAGATTGTACATCATGACCAAGTGGGGTTCATCCCAGGGACACAAGGGTGGTTCAACATACGCAAATCAATCAGTGTAATACATCACATCAACAAGAGAAAGGACAAAAACCACATGATCATCTCCATCGATGCAGAAAAAGCATTTGATAAAATTCAACACCCATTTATGATAAAAACTCTCGCCAAAGTGGGTATAGAGGGAACATATCTCAACCTAATAAAAGCTATATATGACAAAGCTACAGCCAGCAGAGTACTCAACGGTGAAAAACTCAAAAGCTTCCCACTAAAATCTGGGACAAGACAAGGATGCCCACTATCACCACTCCTATTCAACATAGTCCTGGAAGTCCTAGCCACAGCAGTCAGGCAAGAGAAAGAAATAAAAGGGATCCAAATTGGAAAAGAAGAGGTAAAAGTGTCATTATATGCTGATGACATGTTACTATATGTAGAAAACCCTAAAAGGTCCACACAAAAGCTACTAGAGCTGATTGAAGAATTCAGCAAGGTAGCAGGTTACAAAATTAACATTCAAAAATCAGTTGCATTTCTTTACACTAGCGATAAATCAACAGAAGAAAGTAAAGACACAATCCCCTTTAAAATAGCACCCAAAGTAATAAAATATCTGGGAATAAATCTAACCAAGGAGGTGAAAGAATTATACACAGAAAACTATAAACCATTGATGAAGGAAATTAAAGAAGACTTTAAAAAATGGAAAGATATCCCATGCTCGTTGATTGGAAGAATCAATGTTGTTAAAATGGTCACACTGCCCAAGGCAATCTACAGGTTTAAGGCAATCCCTATCCAATTACCCAGGACATATTTCACAGAACTAGAACAAATCATAATAAAATTCATATGGAACCATCAAAGACCTAGAATTGCCAAAGCATTACTGAAGAGAAAGAAAGAGGCAGGAGGAATAACTCCCAGACTTCAGACAATACTATAGAGCTACAGTCATCAAGACAGCATGCTATTGGTACCAAAACAGACATATAGACCAATGGAACAGAATAGAGAGCCCAGAAATGAACCCACAAACTTTTGGTCAACTCATCTTCGACAAAGGAGGCAAGAATATACATTGGAATAAAGACAGTCTCTTCAGCAAATGGTGTTGGGAAAACTGGACAGCAGCATGTAAAACAATGAAGCTAGAACACTCCCTTACACCATATACAAAAATCAACTCAAAATGGATTAAAGACTTAAACATAAGACAAGATACAATAAACCTCCTAGAGGAAAACATAGGCAAAATATTATCTGACATACATTTAAAAAATTTTCTCCTAGAATAAATAAAAGCAAGAATAAACAAATGGGACCTAATGAAACTTACAATCTTCTGTACAGCAAAGGAAACCAGAAATAAAACAAGAAGAAAACCTACGGAATGGGAGAAAATTTTTGCAAGTGAAACCGACAAAGGCTTGATCTCCAGAATATATAAGCAGCTCATATGACTCAATAAGAAAAAAATAAACAACCCAATTGAAAAATGGGCAGAAGACCTAAACAAGCAATTCTCCAAGGAAGACATACAAATGATCAAAAAGCACATGAAAAAATGCTCAGTATCACTAATTATCAGAGAAATGCAAATCAAAACTACAATGAGTTATCACCTCACACCAGTCAGAATGGCCGTCATTCAAAAATCCACAAATGACAAATGCTGGAGAGGCTGTGGAGAAAGGGGAACCCTCCTACACTGCTGGTGGGAATGCAGTTTGGTGCAGCCAGTATGGAAAACAGTGTGGAGATTCCTCAAAAGACTAGGAATAGACTTACCATATGACCCAGGAATCCCACTCCTGGGCTTGTATCCAGAAGGAAATCTACTTCAGGATGACACCTGCACCCCAATGTTCATAGCAGCACTTTTTACAATAGCCAAAACATGGAAACAGCCTAA
Organism: Camelus ferus; assembly: GCF_009834535.1. Classification (NCBI taxonomy): domain Eukaryota; kingdom Metazoa; phylum Chordata; class Mammalia; order Artiodactyla; family Camelidae; genus Camelus; species Camelus ferus. The sequence goes on from NC_045732.1 coordinate 58,927,480, forward strand.
ATGTCCCTCAACAGGTGACTGGATAAAGAAGAGGTGGTATATTTATACAATGGAATACTACTCAGCCATAAAAACCAACAACATAATGCCATTTGCAGCAACATGGATGCTCCTGGAGAATGTCATTCTAAGTGAAGTAAGCCAGAAAGAGAAAGAAAAATACCATATGAGATCACTCATATGTGGAATCTAAAAAACAAAAACAAAAACAAACAAACAAACAAAAACAAAGCGTAAATAAAGGACAGAAATAGACTCACAGACAGAGAATACAGACTTGTGGTTACCAGGGGGGTGGAGGGTGGGAACGGATAGACTGGGATTTCAAAATTGTAGAATAGATAAACAAGATTACACTGTATAGCACTGGGAAATATACACAAAATGTTATGATAACTCAGAGAAAAAAATGTGACAATGAGTGTGTATATGTCCATGAATAACTGAAAAATTGTGCTGAACACTGGAATTTGACACAACATTGTAAAATGATTATAAATCAATAAAAAATGTTAAAAAAAAAGAAATGGGAATTAGGTAATGTGATGGTGGTGTTAAAATGCTACTGTGGTAATGTGATAATCATTCACAACGTATCGGTGTATCAATACTTCATACATCTGAAATTTTTTCCATGTTATATAGCAATTATAACTCTATGAAACTGGAAAACAAGTTGTTTTGTACTTTTCGAGATACAGATGTATTATTTCTCTATAGTCCTTGTTTCCTATGTTGATTCAAGTTAAACTTTGATTTTTTTATGCTTTGCTATTTGTGAATCAGTCATGATTTCCAGAATCTGTAGTTCAAGAAACAGTACAGGGCATGAAAGAAGTGAGTGTACATGGCTTATATTGAGCTTCTTATTTTTACTTTTTGCTGTCATTATCTTCCCCAGGAGTCAACTTCTTATGTAATTTTTCTCTTCAAAATTGCTTCCTATGAAGATGAGCTACTCAAGACTATGTCCATATCTAGATGTTAAATTGAGCTGTTAAAACATTACTTTGTCTAGATTGTTTTCCAAAATGTAACCACTTTCCCAGTAGTATATGTAAACTTTCAAGCCAGAATCCCGTTTATAAAGCTACAAGCATCAGTCGTGAATGTATGATATAGTTTTTCAAAACGAAAATGCCAAATACAAAATTATCTTTTTGTTGAGCTTGATTGCACTCATCAATATTTGTTTTCTATTTAAAAAAAAAAAAGAGAAAAACCTTATTACCATAATCTCAAGCACTCTGGTAAATGATATATAAATAAACATTACTTGTAGTGCTTATTTAAGCTTTTTAGCTACAGCAAATTAACCATTCTTTGTTTTCTAGGGTTTACTGACTTTGAAGTAGATTTTACATTTGAGTAACTTCACTAGGTCATCAATTTTTCAAAAAAAAGACGCAAATTAAAAAAAAAAATGTTAGTTGCCATGATAAATATCTTGAAAACTTTTTCTTTATCATATTGAGGCCTGTCTTTTTTTTTCACTGCCTACTTTCTTTATCCCGATGAAAACTAACATGATCCAGAAGGTGTTTTAACAAGTGAAGAAAATTTAATACAGTAGAAACAAAAAATAGCACCTTATTGGTCTGAAAGAGATAATATGTTTCTTAAAGATTACTCTGAGAAATTTAGAATAAATATATACATAAGGTGATAATAACTTTGTTAGAATGTAGTCTGTGTATCACTTACATGCAAATGTAACTGAATGGCACTAAGTAATCTTTGTTTAATTATAGACTAACTTGAAACTCAAGTTGCCAAAGGGTCCTGTACTTCATTTAATTTTCTGTTGTCATCTTGAAATTGTTAATAATTTTCGAACAGCAGACTCCACGTGTTCCATATTTTACTGGACCTCACAAATCATGTAGTCAATTTTCTATAGGCCCTAATGGCCAAGGGGGTCAAAAGTCAAGGCCAGAATAACTATACAGGTCTACCTACAGTGCAAGCTAGAATTATACAGAAATTTGGGGTAGATCACGGTTGTATGAAAAGCAAGAAAGAAGGTAAGCTAGGAGAAATAATCAAAGAGAGGCATTTTAGAAATCATAGGATATATACCTTCTTGAAAGAGGTAGAGTGAATTTAACACCCACATGAATTATGATAATAATATATGTAAAATTGAAATGGAACTTCCTCTTATGTGCCCAGTTTAAATCTGAATTTGATGCAGATCTTTAATGGCCCACATAGAGAGATGTTTTAATAAGTTGTGGACTGTTAAAGCACTTTGTGGTAGCATCATATTCTTCAGCATGTATCGACACAAATGACGTTAGTGTTTGATTTTTCTGGCAAGAAATATTGCTATATGGATCCTAATTAAGTTACAGCCAAAGACTTTCTTTATGTTTTAAATATGGACCTAATAATTTTCAGTATGAAATAGATCAATTAGTGCCTTTAAATCAGCTTTCACAAGTATTGATGACTGTCTGAACATATTACTGAACATAGAAAGTTGGCCTTGTATATAACAAAACAGAATGATTTCCAAGCTACAACCTATTAAGGGATATTTACATTTACTAGAAAGGAGCACAATCTACTTAACCTCTTTGAACCTGTTTCCTGAGATGAAAATGGAGAAAATAATCTATAAATCACAGTGCCTTGAACAGTATGTAACTTTTAAATGGCAGCTCTTGCTATTATTTCAAGATTTTGTGTTCTTTTTTGTTGTTTGTACATGAAAAGTCCTGCTTTACCAATTTAAATGCCACTCCAGCCTCAAGGGTTCAGAATTTCACATCAAATATAAACTGCTTTGCTTTTGACTCATGTTTATTTTTAAATACAATCCCCTGTATAAAAGTTTTTAAATTTTAAAAAGTATGGGGGTAAATTGAGCATAAATAATTTTATACAACATTCTTTTGAAAAGTTGTCTAAAGCAATCAGAAACATATGGTGTCATTTTTCAAGCTCCAACACACAATGAAACCCAGTAAATGCTAATTTGAGAGAATAAAATTTCAAGTTTCAAGTTCCAATTAGGTTTTTGCAAAACAAGAGTTCTGAATGACTGCATTTTTTTAATCTTGCAGATCTAAAAGTAGGGCAAATATTAATGTCAAACCTTAATCAGGATTGTTTGCATAGCATAGACTTTCATTTAGTTATAATAGCATACAGGGAAAATTCAGCTGAGATAGAACATGAACGAATTCCATTAAAGACAACAGATTTGCAAGCATGTATCTGAGGACTGATTTTGGTAAAGTTTTAGTAAGTTATTCTGAAAAAAGTGAACAATGCTGTATAAGGACATTTTAGAACATATTTCAAATATTACAAATAATCTAGGGTAGTAAATATACAAAATATTTTCTGTTGATCTTAGTGGCTATCCAGTTAATGCATTGAGTATTTCTAATCAAAGCTGTAATAAAACTATTTCAGTTAGAAAATTTAATAAACTCAGTATCATTTCATTCATCTGTTGTTAGATTAGTTTTGCCTTTTCTTTGCTCTCTGGATCCAGGAAGAGAGTATGTATGCACAAGTCTGCTCATTAAGGAAAACGCATAAAGCTTGTATTGACCTCTCTATTAGCTCTTTTCTTCAAAGGGAATTGACATAATATTCAGCTCAAATTTGAAAAATATATAGTGATTGTTTTTCAAGCATTATAGGCAGCTAATTAACCTTACTCAGGTTATTAGTGAACTGTCTCATCCTTTTACATTCATACACAGGTATACACACATATCACATTCAAATGCACACAACAAGCTAAGAAAATATTCTATCAACAAATCTTGTCTTAAATATGAATTATTACACCCTTGGAACAATTTAATATTTTTATATGAAGTGTTGAGAATCATCTCACACACTTAACACATGGGGGAGCAGAAGGAAAATCTTTCTAATTCTCTTCAGTTAGTTCTGATGTTCACGCACCATAAAGAATATTTCTCTATTGCAAGTGTTCTTTGACATACAGTGGGTTTGCATTTATATACTGCAGAGGAGAAGAAAAATGTGGAAAGAGATAAAATAGTTAAGAGTTCAGAGACTTTTAAAAGCCTTCAGAAAAGAAGTATTAGGAAAATTTCCTAACTTCAAATAGGGTAGAATAAATTGTATCCAGGGATTGATCCACTTAAATACTTTGTTTTATATGTAAATATTACCAAATTATCCATGAGCAAATTAATTCTCCAATTGGGAGGTGAACGTGTGAATGCATAGCCAAGAATTGTTGAGGTATGTGGCTGTCTGCAGTGATGCACATGTGCTCTGGAGATATTAGTGTTATAAAATCCAAAGTTAAAGTTTCAACATTACAAGTGCCAAAAACTCACTTCAACATAAATATCAAACCTGTCTTCCTAAATAAGCAAAATTAGTGATGCAAATATTCAATGTATTTTTGACAGAGTGTTTGTAAATATTTCCATAAGGAAATATTTTATAAGTCAATACTGCACATGAGATTTTTACTGTCTTATTTCTGATATTAATATAGCCTCAATACTTATATATTTTTTATGACATATCTTTTTCCATCTTTTTACTATCACCTATTAGTACCTTTATATTTTAAATATAACATATGAGTAGCATTTGTTTAGTTGAGTCCACATTTTAATCTCATCTGATATTAAACTTTATTTCTGCTTCACAAATATATATTAAAAATAATTTTGATCTGTTGGTTGGCTGTCTAGTTGGTTGAATTTTTAAAAAGAAGAAGTCAATAGGAACACAATTTCATTTTATTGATTTTTTTATATTATTCTATACTGGGGATCTGTTGTATAGTGTAAAGGACACTAGATTTGAAATATGAATTACATCCAAGTCTTAGCTCTGTCTCTGTCAATTACATCAGTATGACTTTGGGCAAGTCGTTATACCCTTCTGCTTTCTAGTTTCCTCATCTGTAAATTGATATTGAATACAAAAACCAGTGGGATTTTGCAAGCATTAAAATAAGTAGTGTACAGTACAATCAGTTTCAATAGTTAAGCCTTGCCTTGCATAGTTAAGCATGCAACCTTCAGAGTCAGACTAGAGTAAGTTACATAACTTCTTTGTGCCTCAGTTTCCTCATCTGTAAAATGGAGATAATGACAGTACTTAGTCATCAAATTGTGGTGAGGAGTAAATGAATTAATTTATGTACACTGCACAGTACATTTACTCGTATGTGATAAATCACAAATTTGTTTTCAATTTTCTAAAGATCATTTTGTGTTTTGGACAGATATTTGGATGTTTTAACATGACACTTCTGGTGTACTACCTTCTTCAGTACTCATGTTAGCACATTTTATAGTCTCCTGCTTAATCAAATCTTTTGAGGCAGGGATTTTTTTTTTTCATGCATATATAACTACTTTTTTCCTCGCCACAGTGTCTTACACTTAAAAAGGTACTCATTAAATGTCTATTAAGTGTATAAAGGTAGGAATTAATTAACGTATATTTCTGAGTAAATGTTAATTATCTGCCTTGCTTTGTACCTTAATTAAAATTGTATCCTGTGATTGCTTTCTTTATGTATTTTTAAAGGAGAACAAAGGCTTGGGATAGAAAGAAATATCTATTGACATTAGATTCTTGAGTCAGAAGTGGAGATCACCATTATGAACTGAGAATAAAAGGTAGATAGGAAAGAAAGAGAAAAACAGGAAGAAAAGCTGTGTTATTTTATCTCAGGAATAATGGATCTTCAAAACACCAGATACCACATTTTTCAATATAACTCTATAAACAATTTTTAAAAACAAAAGTGACCTCCACCTTTATCCAAGAACCAGTTTGGGTAGTATCTACAGCTAAATTTCTCAAAATGTGGCTCTCTAAACCTCTGGGGAAGCTGAGAAGTTCTCAGGGTCAGGGAAGTCAACATTATACTCACAATAATACCAAGATATTATTCCCATTTCCACTATGTACACATTTTCCCTAGTGGTACAAAAGCTATGGTGAGTAAAATTACTTGCGCTTTAGCAGAATCAAGGCACTGAGTCATTGCATTTTTCACCTCCACACACACAAGAAAAAGGAAAAAAAAAGCTAATTTTACTTAAGAATGTCCTAATGAAACAATAATAATTTGTTAAGTCTCAAACCTTAAATACAGTTTTCTTTTGAAAAATGTTATGTAAAGGGGAAAAAAGTATGCAACAACTACAACAACAACAACAAAAAAGCTGGAGGCATAACCCTTCCAGATTTCAGACTATACTCCAAAGCTATGGTAATCAAAACAGCTTGGTATTGGCACAAAAACAGACATATCAGTGGAACAGAATAGAGAGCCCAGAAATAAACCTATGCCACCACAGTCAATTAATCTATGACAAGGAGGCAAGACTATACAATGAAGAAAAGACAGTCTCTTCAACAAGTGCTATTGGGAAAGCTGGACAGCTACATGTAAATCAATGAAATTAGAATGCTTCCTCACATCATATACAGAAATAAACTCAAGATGGTTTAAAGATCAAAAATGAGACATAACACCATAAACTAGAAGACAACATAGGAAAATATTCTCGAACATAAATTGTAGTAATAGTTTCTTAAATTCATTTTCTAAGACAAAAGTAATAAAAGCAAAAATAAAGAAATGAGACCTAAACAAACTTAAAACCTTTTGTACAACAAAGGAAGTATGAACAAAATGAAAAGACAACCTGCAGAAAGGGAGAAACTATTTGCAGATGATGTGACCAACAGGAGTTTAATTTCCAAAATATACGAACAACATACATTTCAATATCGAAAAAAATAAAAATAAAAATATAGGCAGAAGCCCTAACTAGATATTTCTCCAAAGACATACAGATGGCCAACAGGCACATGAAAAGATGCTCAACATTGCTAATTATTAGAGAAATGCAAATCAAAACCGCAATGAAGTATCAACTCACAGTGGTGAAAAATGGCTGTTATAAAAATGTCTACAAATAATAAATGCCAGAGAAGCTGTAGAGAAAAGGGAATACTTCTATACTGTTGGTGGGAATGTAAATTGTGCAGCCAATATGGAAAACAGTATTGAAGTTCTTTTAAAAACTAAAAACAGAGCTATTATATGATTCAGCAATCCCACTCCTGGGTGTATATCTGGAAAAAATGAAAACTCTAATTCTAAAAGATACATGTGCACCAATGTTCATAGCAGCACTATTTACAATAGCCAAGACATGAAAAAACACCAAGTGCTCACCAACAGACAATTGGCTTAAGAAGATATGGTACATATGTTCAATAGAGTATTACTCAGCCATAAAAAAGAATGAAATATTGTCATTTGCAGCAACATGGATGGACCTAGAGAATATTATACTTAGTGAAGTATGTCAACAGAGAAAGGCAAATCTTATATGATATCACTTATATGTGGAATCTAAAAACTAATATAATGAATCTATATACAAAACCTAAACAGATTCTCATACATAGAAAACAAACTTATGGTCATCAAAGTGATGTGGGAGAAGGGTAAGGAAAAATTAGGATATGGTATTAACAGATACCAACTACCATACATAAATAGATAAGCAACAAAGATTTGTTATATAGCATAGGGAATTATACTCAATACCTTATAATAACCTATAATGGAAAATAATCTGAAAAAAATAAATACCTGAATCACTCTGCTGTGTACCTGAAACTAACTCAATATTGAAAATCACGTATAAGTCAATTTATAAAAAAAGACAAGAAATAACAAATGTTAGGATATGGAGAAAAGGTAATCCTTATATACTATTTGTGGGACTATAAATTGGGGCAGTCACCATGGTAAACAATATGGATATTCCTCAAAAATTAAGAATAGAATTATTATATGATCCAGCTATTCTATTGTTGAGTATTTATCCAAAGAATATAAAAACACTAATTTTAAAGATATATGTAACCCTGTGTTTATTGCAGTATAGCCAAGATATTGAAACAACCTAAGTTCCTATCAGTGAATGAATGGATAAAGATGATATGGTACACACATACACACTCACACACATACACAAAGGAATACTACTCAGACAAATCAAAGATGAAACTGCGATTTGTGACAGCATGGATGGATCTTGAAAGTATTATGCTAAGTGGAATACATAAAATGAAAAACAAAAGAAACAACCAAACCAAATCAAACAAAAAACAAACATGTAGTTAGAGAATAAGGATGTCATTAGCAAAGGGTAAAGTAGGGGGAGGGTGAAATGGGTAAAATGGATCAACTCTATGGTGACAGATGAAAACTAAGTTTTTGTTAGTGAGTATGCTGTAGTGTATATGGATATAGAAATATAATGTTGTACACATGAAACATATAATTTTACAAACTAATGTTCCCTTAATAAAAAATAAAATTGAATACATCATTGAGTGTCAACAACAATAAAACAAAGCCCAAAAAGCAAAGCCTGGGTACTAATGCTTTACTGGGAGTGAAGGGAACAGTGGTGAGGTTAGAGGTATAATTTCAGGACAGTAAGAGTGAGGAAAAGGCAAATAGTGCTGAAAAAAAATGAACCTGATAAGGTTGACCATGGATTAACGAGAAAATTCAGATGCTTATTTGATCAGTTTTTCAGATGTCTCTGAAAAAGCCATGATGAATTATCATGTCTTAAAATTCCATCTTCAAGAGATTAGCAGATAGAGATTAACGAAGTTGGCTAAGAGGACATGGAACTCACCTCCCCCATGAACACATCAGAAATACACCTACATCTGGAATGATCTGCACTGAGAACTAAATAGAAACTGGAGATGGAGAGGTTAGAGTTGTAGTCTGGTGTGAGATGGGACTTGCCCTCTGCTCATCGGCCATCATCATTATATTAGGAGCAGTGTCTGAACCCAAGTTGCTGGAGCAGAAGCCTTGAGGTTTGGACCTGGGCTGGCTCTGTTCTCTTTAAGTGTGTGTTTTCTCCTCTCCAAGCCCTGGAGTCCTTGCCCCATCAGGAGCATTAAGACACTGGAGTAATTCTAAAAAGGGGTATTCTACTCCCATCTGTTTTTTTTCTGGACCTATGAACTTTAGTAATGCCATGCATACAAAGTGCCCTACATCAGCCTTTGGTTCAGTGTATACACTACAGCCTATAGAATAGTACCCTAACCCACAGAATGTTTCCCCTGAACTGACACTTTTACTGATCTTTTAACAGGTAACTCCACTTTGTTGGGCTGGATGCTTCTAAGAAATGGAGTACACTGTGAGACCAGTGAATCCCACAATCATAAGTCCATTCATTCTACGACCCCTTTGATCATGTTATGTAGGATATCATGCCAATGGATTAGGCATTTTGTAAACTATCAGAGTTTGGTACTGGCATAGACACATAGAGCAGAGAAAATGTTCCAGTAAGAATGAATTTCTTGCCTCTCCAAGGAGAACTGGGTCTACTTACTCAACTTGCCGTTACTTGTTGCCTGTTCCCACGAAGGAAGGGTATTATATAGAAGTCTGGGTGCAGTACTAGTTTTTGCTGCTGACAAGTTAAACATTCAGTAGTGGCAGTAGTTAGATCACACTAAGTAAAGGGGATCCTATATTTTTGTACCCCCAAATAGCCTCCATTCTTGCTACCATGGCCTCTCTCCTGAAGGGTCTATTGTGTAAGCAATTGGGATCCTGTGGAAAGAGGCTGATTAACAATCAGAACAGGTCATTCTAGGGAGCTGGTTTTTTAGAAGTTCCTCTGTGTTGGAAGATTTTGGTGGGAATTGAGGTAAGACAACTCTTCCCTAGGCCATCTTGTTCACAGTCTTCCAGTGTTATGTATCCGTCATCAAGCAGCCAATTCATTTGTCATGGTCCTATAGTCAGTGTTATGTTCATAATTTAGATTACTCTCTCCATATTAAGTGGGAAACTTAGAGTAAAAGACTACTACTCACAGGCCTGCCCTCTGGGAACATCTGCCTTTACCATGATCCTTCAGGATCATCACTGAGTGTGACTGCAACATGGCAGTGGCCCATTTCTGACTAGGTGCATCCTATTATGTTGATCCATCTGAGAGTAAGGCTTGAGTACTTTCTGCTTCCCTTAGTCATGTGTAGGAAATCTCCCGGGAGGCTACTAGTTTAGGCTGAAAGAGAACCTAGTGTAGTACAAGTAAATGACATACAATTCTGGACCATCAGGTCATGTAATTTATTTATGTCTTCCAGACCTACTCTAGTCTGGTCTTGAATATGTCCTTTCCATCATTTAATGGATTACTGCTGAGCCTACCTAATCTTAGGATATGGTGAATCTGTTCATAACTGACAGTTGTTGTCTCATGGTTGGGTGCTCATCTCTATTTTGACCCAGTAGTACATAATGAGATGTTTTTCAAGTGGAGAGTAAGCCTCCACTACAGAAATCATAGTCTTATTCTAGAACACTAGAAGCCTGATCTATAACTGTCCTAATGGAGGTTGCCAAAGACTCATCACAGTATTTTTATACATAGGGGTATCACTAGATCCTTATTATGGTCCCAGGGGTATTGTCTATGTTGATGTGCTCCAATGAGTATGTCATATTTGGCATAGAATCTGTAACTGAAGCTACCATTGTTTTTGGCAGGCTCCCATCATCTGTCATGATCCATCTGGATTTTTCAGGGGACAGACTATTGAAATGAAAGGGGATAATAGGGGAACCCACTATCTCTATATAATAAAAGTATTTGATGATGCTTTATTCTTCACAATTCCTCCAATCATTTGGTGTTTTTTGTTTGTTTGTTTTATTTTGTTTTGTTTTGTTTCTGATTTACTGTCTTGATTTGTGTTCTTGGAGTGGAACCATTTCAGGTGGTAGCTAGCTACCAAGCTGTTTATTTAGTTCTATAGAGAGAGATCTCCCAGCTTGACATTTGGAGACCTGGGAAATAACCACAGCAATGATCTGTGGAACCACTGGATCCGATTTATCATCAACTCCAACTCAAGAATTATGGTATTTAAAATTTTGTTTTATCTGTTAGCACAAATTCCATATACAATAGCCCTCAAAAATCCAGGTATTCCTCTTTCCCAAGTGCAGACTGACTCTGGCAATTGGCCACAACAGGTCTGATGGAGTCCAGAGAAAAGCAGAAACAGCTGGCAGAGTTAGAAGATGAGGAGATGAAGGTGACAGCTGGGGCTCTCTGTTAAGCAGATGACTGATGCCCCACGAGGCAGTTGGGACCAAGTGAATCTGAGGAGGGGCATAAATTGAATTCACTGCATCTGCTTTTCTCCTAATTTTTCCCCCCCGCAAAACTCAAAGGAATTTTCAGCAAAGGCTACAAATTTTATTCAAGTAATTGCTTTGCAAATGCTGTCAACGTATCAGCATTTGGAGCACGGTAAAGAGGAAAAACTAAAAAGAATAGTGAGTAAAAAATTAAAATCATTTTTCATCCAGATAATTTGGTATCATGTATATAGCTACTATTTCTCTTTTACTATACAAGTTCTGATAATCTCTATTTCACCACAAATAATAATAATAGCTAATATTTAATAACTGCTTACTATGTGTCAAGTGCAGTGTTAAGCATTTTACACACACACACACACTCACCCCTTAAGTTCTCAAATCTCTTCTTAAATGACTATCATTATCCCCTTTCCACAGCCCGTAAACAGTACACTTGCACACATATTATTGCTCTATTGATAAAGGCATTCCATTTATATTCCAGGATTCTTTTTAGATCACCACTGAGGTTTGGATATAGAAGGACCAAGGCATGCAGTTTTGCTACTTCTATAAATATATATTCTGAAAGTGTCTGATAAAAATAAATCTCTTGGAAAAACTTAAAAGTACTTTTTTTTAGAGGAAAAGTCTCTTTTAATTAGTTCTATTGATGGCATAAAAATGTAGCTTCCTAAAATGGGTCAGTCTAAGGGCTATTAAATGGGTCATTAATAACTGGTCATAATTTCTTCAAATACATACTAAGTGAAGTAAACCAGACAGAGAGAGAAAAGTACCATATGATATCATTTATCTGTGGAATCTAAAAAGAGTGAGACAAATGAACTTATTTACAAAACAGAAACAGACTCACAGACATAGAAAACAAACTTGTGGTTACTGAGTGGGAAAGGGGCGGGGGTGGAGGGATAAAGTGGGAATTTGGGATTCGCAGATACTACTACATATAAAATAGATAAATGGCAAGGTCCTACTGTATAGCACAGGGAACTATATTCAATACTTTGTAATAGCCTATAACAAAAAACAATATGAAAAGGAATATGTAAATGTATAACTGAATCACTATTCGGTACACCAGAAATTAACACAACATTGTAAATCGACTACACTTCAATCAATCAATCAATCAATCAATCAATCAAATTTTTGGCTATAGAAATTCTAAATTAAATTATGATTACAGGTGGCATAAGAAGAGTTATGCTGTTGTTATGCTAAAAGAAAAGTGATAAATGTAACTGATCCTTATTGCCCTGTATCTTAAAAAGCTGTAAAAATCTCACTGGCATCCTATTACATTTGCTGAATATAAAGTTGAGCAGTGCGTATGGGACATTTGGGACCAAGATGCTCAGCAAATGCATCATTGCCTTCATGTGATATGGCTTTTAGCAGCATTGATGTTTATTCTTAGCAATAGTATTTTCCTTACACTATCTCAATTCTGATCCCTTCATTTGTATAAAAATAGTCATGCTGATCTAAAGGCTGAAAAATTCTATTATAGGCAAGGTGTTAAAAATTCTTTTCTGGACTTCAATTTTGCATGGACTCAAGGTATGAAAAATAGGTTTTAAATGACATTGTGGATTTCCTATATTTTCATCATTGTTATCTGAAATTATCTTCATCCAATGCCGAGCAGGCAGCCTCTGGCTTTCCCCTAAGAATAACTTGCCAAACAGTTACTACCACAAGCCGCTCCATTTTTCTCTTTAACCACAGTAAATAGCCTGTGTGCGTCTTTAGGAAATCACCAACTACCCTCATCACTGAATAAAAGAACGAACGCCCTTGCCTGGTATAATCAAAATGAGTTTCTTTGGTATGCCTTTGTCTGTCAGATTCCATCATAGGAGGTATAGGTATTAGAAGAGTAGATTAATGAATAATGATAAATTATTGCCAATGCAAAGAGGTTAAGTCAGAATAGTTACTAATAAAATTGTCCCCCTAAATACAAAATTTGGTCTTTTAAAATAATGACTTCTTTGTTGTCAAAGATTCAAAAGTAAATTTCAAAGAAACCACAAATTATACTATTAATAAAGAGCAGATTGGGAAGTAAAGAAGATAGACAGCCAATATTCTTTCATAATAGAATTCAAATCCTACATAATTGTGTTAGGATTATAAGATTATGGTAATATCTCTACAAGTGAACTAACATTTAAGGAGTCTGTTTTGTAATGTTATGTAAACAACATTATTTAATCATTAAAATATTTCATTTCAAATGTTGATTCCTAGCAAAGCAAGTTCATTTCCCTCTGCTAGATTAAATTATTGCCAACTCTCAACTAGAAGGCGATTTACTATTTCAATTATATATTCTCCCTTCCCTCTCTCTTTCCTACTCCCAAATATTCTCTACATTATGTTTAGTTCACTATGCAAGGGACAGAAAGTGAAATTAATACTTTTTAGCAATTATTGTTGTAAATGGCATTAAGCATCTGTGAGTTCCAATTATCAACACTCCTCTTTCTTCCAGATACCATTGCTGATTATGAGCTGGCTCTAAATCAATACCCACACAAAAAATGGTCATTGCCCCAAACCCTCTATCACATCACAAAATTCAGGTTCAAACAGAAATCCATTTATTCAACAAATATTTACTGAGCAACTACCACAAGACAGGCATTGTTCCAGAAGTTGGGAATTGAATAGTGAACTAAACTGAAAAAAGAAACCCACTACTTGTTATAAAGCTTATCTTAAATTTGGAGAAACAAATGATAAATAAATCATTTAAACATTTAATGTCAGCAGAGATAAGGGTTTGAAGGAGAAAGAAATCAGAAAACTAGAGTTGGGGCACAAATTCAGCTTTAATGGGTGGTAAAGGAAGATTTCTTTGAAAAAAACCTGAAAGAAGTGGGTTAGTGAATCATGTGGTTATCTGGTACAAGAATATTTCAGCATGATGGAATAGCATAAATGCCAAGGCCCTGAGGTATGAGTCTACTTGTCCCACTAGAGATACAGCAAGCATTGCAGTGTGGCTGGAGCACACTGAGAAAGAGCCAAAGTAGAAAGATGAGATCAGGGAGATGGCAGGAAATTCAGATCATGTACAGACGGATAGGACATTGTCAGGCTTTAGCTTTTTCTCAGAGGTTTTTTATTTTTCTTGTGATTTTGTATTTTTGTTTGAAATTACTTCCCTAAGAATAAGTCTGCAACTACTTATTCAGTTATTACATATGTTCTGATCATTTTACACACATGCTAGCTAGTAGCTGTCCACATGGTTGTCAGAACAACGTAGGGACAAACCATTCTTGTGTAAACACGAAATTTTATCATATGCTTTTTTTTCTACATATAACAGCATCATTTTTTTCCCCATTTTTCTATTACATAAGTAACATTGACTGATTTTCAGAATGTTAAACTCAACTTCCATTCCTAAAATAAACCAAACTTTGTTGTGTTGTATAATCTTTATAGGTCACATTTTTTTGTACTACTTTAATAAGTGAAATGATTAGATATCCAATTGTAATGTTCTGTCTGGTTTGTTACCAAGTTTATGCTGATTGCATAAAATGAATTGGTAAGTGTTAGCATATTTTTCTGTTCTCTGTATGATTTTTCTGTAAGATTGGTGTAATTTCTTGCTTAAATGTTTGATGTAATTCTCAATGATTCCATTTAGACTAGAGTCTCTTGGAGTTGGTGTAGAAAGAGTTTTAATTATGGTTTCAATTTTTTAATAGATATAAAATTGTTCTGATCTTGTTAGATAGACAATATTTGGGATATACTTAGACAGTTGACCCTTGAACACTTCAGGGGTTAGGGTGCCGATTCCCCACACAGTTGCAATTCCGTGTAAAACGTTTGACTCCCCCAAAGCTTAATAAGTCTACTGTTGACTGGAACCATTAGTGATAACACAGCGATAACAGAGTCAATTAACCGTATTTTGTATGCTATATGCATCATATACTGTGTTCTTAAAATAAAGTAAGCTAGATAGAGAAAAGAAAATGTTATTACAAAAATCGTAAGGAAGACAAAATGTATTTGCAGTACTGTACTGTTTTTATTGATACCCTATCTTCTGTTTACAAGATGAATCATCTGTCAGTACCTACATCAATATTGTTTTGTATGATACAAAACACTATAGATTTTATAGTATTACCAATAAGAAACATCAAAAATGAAAAGGTAATGTGAAAAGAAATTCATATTTATTTACAGGTATAACAATTCATGCATTGATATTGAAAAAGCAGCAATACAATTGCTTTATGGTAGCCTAGTGTAATTGATACAATTGCCTAGGCTATACACTAATATATGAATCATTAAATAATTTTTATAAAATGTAGTATTACTGTCATATTCATAATACCATATTTAAAACATTGTTACTTTCTTTTATTTAAAAAAAAAACTCTCACCTGTGATGATAGGCTGATACGCAGTTTCTCCAATTAAGAGAGAGAAAGGCATATACTGTATGGTGATTTCCTCCTTTGAAAGCCCTTATAAAATAGTAAGAAAACAAATTATTAACTTTATATTAAAGATTACTCATTTTATACCTGTATAAAGATAGGCTATCCACTTCAGTACAAGTCTTGCACACAAAGTATTGTGATCTAACTTGTTTGTGGTTATTTATGTACACATTTTTTGTCTCATCTACTCTGATAGCTAATTAAAGGGAAACAAACTCTGTCTTTTTCATTTCTAGTCTAGCATAACACCTGGAGCAGTGACTTGTGTATAACAGTTTAGTTAATGAAATATTAATTGATTGAATAACCAAGAACTAGCCAAGGTAACTAAGCAGAAGCTCTGATTTATAAGAAAATCTTATAAAACGATTAAGATTCACATGAAAAAATTATCTACAAACTTCCATTTGGACCACTGGACTGTGTAAGCTAGAGGATGTCTTTGAAAACTGGCCTGAGCCTTTCATGGAATTAGATGTTGTAAAGACAAATGTATGTGAGAAATTTTTGGAGGAAAGAAAGCATGGATTCTTTTCATCTTCAAAAGAGTACTGCATATGGTTTATGTAGCCAAGACCATGCCTATTTTATACCCCCTCCCAAAGCAGAGCATTAGTTCAGTAAAATAATCAAACAATTCAATGGACAAAATCAACTTTTCCCCCTCCACTTAAAAGTGGCATCTATACTAAACAAGTGGCTGCCTGAAAATTTCCCATTCTTGTTTTATACTGTATATAATGTACAGACACAGACTGAAATTAAGAAAAAAGTAGTAGAAATTGTATCCATATGTGGATTGGCTTAGTCTTTTATCTTACTGTATTTTCCCTGGAAGCTCTTTCCCTAAAAGATCTTCTATATTCTTACAGATTCCATTATTGGTTTTATGGTATAAAGTATAGCATTTGTTTCCCTTACTCACTTTGCTCCCTAATAGTTATTCAATCATTAGTAGTCTAGATGCACCTTACAACTGTCACCATGTTTTAATCTTTATTCTTTTCTAAAACCATTAGTTTAGTCCGGGTCTCCACAATCTTCCGATTGAAGTGTTGCAGTAGACTCCTAGCTGGTCTCATTTACTATCTTTCCCTGTTCCAGATGCCATGTTAATCTTCTTGAAGCACCATTTCATCATACCATTCCTCACATCTTTAAAAAGTGAATGACATTTATTTTTCTAATGAAGGTAGTTAAAATTCCTCGCTTTGATGTTCCAAGTTTTTATCAGCTAGCACAAAAAGCCTAAGAAACAATTATTATGCACTAAAAGCAAGGGGGTCTGTGATGCTAATTCTAACTTTTTCCTCATTCAGGAACTTCTTATATGATCCATGATAAGGCAGGAGAGATTCTATTAGCAGCTGATTTAAAACCTGAGATTGCTTGGCTGTATTAGGGAGTTAAAATAAGAGCAACTATTCACAGATAGTCCCCTAATGAGTGTACTGATTCAAAAATCACCTGCATATATTTTCTATGTACATAGCACTCTGCTAGGCACAATAGTTAATCAAAAAGTTTCACTATCAGTTATGTAGCTAAGAATAATCTTAGGAAACAGATAAGGTTATGAAAAAAGAATGAGATTTCAATAAGCCCTTAAAGGGGAAAAAAAGGTATAAGGGAAGGAGAGAGGAAGAGGGCAAGTTACAGGAACCTTAGCACACACAAAGTTTTAGAAGTAGGAAATGAGCAAATTTCTTTTGACCACCACTAAATAGATCCACCTAGTTGGAATAAAAGATTTACATTTAAATTAAATTGGGATGATGCAATGGGATCAGATATTTAACGGCTTTAATGGCAGTCAGGATGAAATAGAACTCAATTATTTGGACAGTTGAAATATACTGAATGATTTTGAGAAGGGAAGAAACATGATAATAAGTATGATTTAAGGAAATTGATCTAACATAGGCATGCAGGATAGATTGTTGTGGGGAAATATAGTCAAAAAGATGAATATGAAGATTATTAGGATAACTAAGCAGAAGTGATAAAGGTCAAAACTTGAGGGCAGTATAGGAAATAATAGAAAATATTAATAATTTTTAGTGAAGGCTTACTGTTATCTGCTACATGCTTTATATATGTCCTATAATATCTACCATGCAAATGAGCCAAGCACTATTATTATCTCCACATTTATAAATAAGGAAAGACGAGATTACCATAAATTATGTGCCTACTCAGGCTACATTGCTAATAACTAACCACTCTATAATTAGAATTTGGAATGATCTCCAGACTAAGTTCTCATGTGATAATTGTGAGAGATATATGATAGATCAGTTAATGTTTTGCTGACCAAATGATGGAGAAGAAGTATAGAGAGAACTCATAGATGACTCAGGTTTCAAATCATTGATGATGATGACATTTATAAATACAACAAGTTAGAAAAGACAGCTTTCTTAAGCACTTTATGGAAAGGCTTTTTACATTATTTTTGTTATTCTCCCAAAGAGAGGTTCTTTTAGTGAGTTAGTGTGTTAGTTTTTTTTTGCTTGATGTTGTCATGGTGGTTGTTTAAAGCTCCACAATAATATAAACTTTTTGTTTCTTTCCCACTCAATCATAAGACACACCTTCATAAAGTCTAACATTTCACTCTCTTAATCATAACTGGACAAAATTTTGGCCAAATGATTCTTCTTCTAAATTGTCCACATTTCAAATAAAAGGCCAATTATCATATTACATTACAGAGTTGTACATATCTCTGAATTATTCTTCTGAGTAACAGATATTTAAACATAACCATAATCAGTCCACTGCTATTCTTCACCAACTATAGCTCAATAGGAAAGTAAAAGGCATTATGCCAAGAAGAATTTAGGCTAGATTCAAGTATAAATTTTCCAACAATAAGGACTATTAAATACTTAAATTTTTATGGTGAAATTAAAAAACATACCCATACATGAAACTTAATATAGAGTTGGTGTAATATTGGACTTTGTTACTGAAAGTTCAGTTTTTTCTAATAAGACTTGGGACTTAGGCTATGCTCACTGACCTTGTAAATGAAATTTACAAATAAAAGTGCACATATTTAAAAGAAAAGCCTTGACACAGCATGACTAACAGCAAATTAACAAATTATTTCAAGTTTTGATCAATTTTGTGATGTCCTTGCTTTCCTTGTGCCCCATGTATAGACTGTTTATCTGGCTGTCATAATCTAACATTTCCTAAAATACAAAGGCAATCATTTTCATGCTAAAAAGTAGCTATCATTTTTTGAGACAGAGTGACAATACCAAACATATGGAAACCAGAATAACAATTTTCTTTCTTCTGTTCTTTCTTTCTTTCCTTCTTTCTTTTTCTTTCTTTTAATTTAGTTTAGCTGAGTTCTCATGTCAAAAAGTCAAATACAATCTACTGTGCCAGAAAAGAAAAATGCTGCCAGGAGATGTCAGCTTTAAGCATTCACTCCATGCATTGAAAAGATATTCCAAAAAGATTGAACCAGATCCAATTATTCGGGAATAATTTATACATTTTGATGGGGTCAACAATGCCAAAATTTGTGCAAAGCTGATATGCTGTGCTGTGTTATCCAGGTGCAATATTTGAAATCCTACAGAAATCCTGCCATCCCAGGATCTGTAGCAATAAGAGCTCTTACATAGCCATGCATAATCATACCCCAGAGAGGAGTAAAAAACCAAATATCTGCTACACACACACATACAAACACAAAATACAAGAGAAGAAAGCAAGATGGTCTCATAGATGGATGCATTGGTAGGTCCAGGCATTGTAGAGTTTGAAACTTACAGAATTGATGGGAGGTCTCTTTAAGTAAAGGAATGAAAAATTAAATATAAAAGTGAGTGCTTCTTTAGAATGAGGAAGAGAAATAACATGAAATTACAAATTTATAAAAGCTGACAAGTATCAAAAACATCATAACATCCAGAAAAAGAACATAATATTTTTTTAATTAACTGTCTAATGTATCTCTTTTATATTATTTTTCCTACATTTTTGCTACATACTCTTTGATCATCTCTTCATAGGACAAGGATTTTGTGACATCATTTTCTATAGAAAGAAGAGAACGATAATTTAATCTTCCCCTAGCAGAGTTTAGAAAAGTTTCTTTCAGCTTTACAACGCATACTTGGTAATGTTGAACTATGGGATTGTGGTTGAATTTCTAAAAATGGCTATCAAGTCTCTTTCATACATAAAAAGTAAGATTTGGAGTAAGTGTCCAGAACTTAAATTCTGGATACAAACATTTCAAATCTTGTTCTCCTTCACTACTCACGTACTGCCAGTGTTGAGTACCTTGGGGCAAAATTATATTGCACTATGACTCCTGACACTGCAACTTCAGGTCATGACCGGAGTGAATTAGCACAGTAAGAAGGAGGTATATTCTTCAAAGCTGATCTTATTCCACATTGACCAGCAATAATTAAATATATAAATAAATTACCATGATCCATATAAACACATATACATGTACCCCCAAATCATATTCCTCTAGATCCAAAAATGTCTGTGGCTTTTGCAACACCCCCTGATATGAGAGGAAGTTTTACAGAGAGGAATATGGAGTGGAAAGATACAGCAGTCTTAATTAATTATGGTTGATCTATTTTACTGCTAAAAATTTTACAAAAACACACAACTCATGGGAACACATCTGTAGGCCCCTTTCATGTCCTTAGAAGTGGCCAGTGAAGGGAGGGGTTCTGATGTTGAGCTTCATAAGTTTTATTGTAAATTCACCTCTGGTGGAAGGACCAACGCTGTGCCATTCTTAGAGAATTCTTTTTTTCGTACATTAGTGTGTGTGTTTGTGCATATGTATGTGTGTGTGTATGTATGTGTGTACTAATGGGACGGGATAAGGTTTGTGGCAAGGAAACTGGATGTGTTTAATTCAGGGAAAGCTGGTAAACTCAAATGGGGAATCTGCAGTGGTCATCCATTAAGTCATATGAAGGTAAGATTCTTTTCACAGTCACATTTCCTGTTCCAATTTGTCATCTCTAGTCTTTTGTTAAATGCTGGGAAGAAGAGTTAAGAAAGAGTCAAGAGATTTTGATCCAAGATGCCTAAAATGTAGTCACAGTAGCAGGAAAAGCATCCTATATCTGCCTGCCACCAGGATTGTGACCCTGGTCTAGTTAATATGATATGGACAATGCCTTTCTCTGACAGCAAATTTAAGATGAGAATTTTCAGGTCTGATAAATCTAACACTCATAGGTAAGGTCATACATTTTCAGTAATCAGGAAACAGAACAGATGTCTACTCTAAACCCTAGAACCACAAGAATGTTCTCTATGTAAAAATGAAAAAGAATGCTGCCAAACTTGAATAACATTTCTTTTTGTTACAGAATATTCAGAGATTCACAAAGGTATCTGATGTCTTACTGTTAAGATTGATCATAAACACCATAGCTTCAGATTCTAAATTTTATATACGTAAGCATCAAGGAGGACTCAAAACAGTAACAACATCAGAAAAATTTTTTCTAGTTATAAATTCAGAAAGCAAAACAGAATTGTAAAACATGTTTTTGAAATGTAACACAAAACAATATGCTTTGAAAAAGCTCAGATTGTGTAACCCATAGTCTTTGCAGCCACAAAAATAGGAACGTAAAGTTTTAGGTTTTGAAAGTGACTAGATCATTGACCTATCTTGTTTCCATACCAAATTAATCCCCCAAATTAGGTGTCTTTCATTTGCAAATCTTAAACAATTTGCTGTATTATGAATATAGTTAATATAAAATCTTTCCCCCTATATCAGGCATGCACTAAACTTTTTTAAAAAATGATAGTATTTTTCCCATGAAGATTACTAACAACCATATATATGAGAAAGAAATAACTTCTAATTAGGGAGGTGGCTTTTGTGTAAAAAGATATTCCTTTTAAGGATCTAGTTTCACTACTATTGTTAAAGATTCATCTCTACCCAAATATGTTCAGAAATAAAAAATACCTTATTTTCTCCAGAAACCATTATATAAAAGGCTCCCAATAATCCTACTTGATGCATGTCTACCATTCTAATACTTTGAAAGTCAAATTTTCTATAAACTCAGCCCCTGTATTGGAGGGGTCCACACCTGTGGATTGTTTAAACCGGTTCCCTTGTTGGTTGAATCTGAGGTTGTGGAACCCACATATACAGAGGGCATCCTGTACTTTGCCATTTTACATAAGGGATTTGAGCATTCACAGAATTTGGTATCTAGGTAGTGTCCTGGAAGCAATCCCTTGTGGGATACTAAGAGATGACTGCATTTGTATATTTTACTTTGGGATTAGGAGAATTTGTGTTTGATTATTCATATAGAAATTGAATTGTACAATAAATAAATAACCTTCAACTATTCTGTCTATAATAGAATTACTTTTTCAGATCAATATTTTTATTCTTTCATTTTCTTTGAATCATTTGCAGAATGGTCAGGAATTATGATCTTTGTGTCTATGTCTTCAACCTTGTAGGAAATGTGGCTGGAGATTGCAAGCTGATAAAGTAATACCCTAAACTATCATATTATGATCTGTGATTATTAACTCAATGTAACAGCAATGCTGATATAGACAGTGATCAGGTCAAAACTGAAATAAGGTGCTCATAGTATCTTTACAGATATTTCAAAAGAGATAATGTACAAATTATAAAGAGGACAAATTAGGTGATCTTTTGCTATGATAATAATTGCACTGACAGTGGCTAAGTCTGTTATCTTGTTGGGTAAGAGAAATACAAAATTCAGTGTGATAACTATAGTAAATCTCAGGGTTGTCCCTCTCCCTTACTGGTATTAAAGAACGGGGACAAAAATCCACATGTGTTTCAAAAGACAGAAACATTTGTAGAATCTAAATCTCAGATTTTGATTTTCATCTATCAGTGTTTTACTATACACACACTGAAGGGCATCAGGGAAGAGGTAATGAAGAAAGAAAGCAAACATGTAGGCATAGAGAGACACTGAAACATAAAGAAATATGCCTTACAGAATATCATAAGAATTGAATTGAAAAGCATAGATCATTGATTAGACTTAAGTTCTCAACACATTGACTAGCCAATAATAAATAGCACAAAATATTTTTTCAATAAATGCTAGCTGAATGAATGAAGCTTCCCTGTACAATAAGGATGCCTATGGACTTTTCTTGGCCTCTAAAATCTAAAATCTTGCTCAGGACACAAACAAGGATATTTCCTGTCTTAATTAATTTCTGAGTCCATTGAAGAAAGAGCAGCAGAGCTAACTTTTGATCTAAGTCTAAATACCAGAGTGCTAGTCTACACATATATTAGCTACAAATAGCAAACAATGCTCTGGAAGACAATTCAATAAGCTACACTTAAATCTTGGCTTGCTTCAGCCATTGACTTGCAAAACACAAAGCTTATAGCAAACAAACTTGGATACTTCCATAAATGTGATTAATTAGGAGCCAAATTCAAAGATACATGCCTATAAGAGCCCCCAGGGTACAGTTTGTTACCTCAATATAATGAGTGTTTATGTTAAACTGATTATGTTAAGACTACTGCAGGTTGAGCTTAATGATTCTGGTTACTAAATGTCTTCTCTACCTACAAGACTAAAGTAGTATCACAAGTAGGCTTTCACCAAGACTACTGTGTGTAAAATAAAACAATAAGGACATAGACATAAAGAGAGGACGCAGAGATATCCAAAGAACAGAAAACAGGCCATTATAAAAAGATGAGAACAGTAGTAGTTAAGGACAATTCAGTGTGGGAACAAAGAATTGGTTTAACAAATACATGTTGAGGGATTAATCAGTGAAAAACGCTGCCAACATGCTCTAGAATGGGACAGATAAAATTTCAAAAAAAATAATAAGAGATTACTTGTTGCTTGGTGCTTGGGGATGGCACAGAACAGTCATGCAGACATGATGATTTACAGGCATGCCAAGCAAAGGAAATAATGGGGAGCTGACTTTGGCTAGAGCACAGAGTGTATGAAGGGAATATATACATTAAATATAGACTGAAATTATATGGAAAAAGATCTCTGATAATCAAACTAAGAATATTGGAATTTAATCAGAAAGCAATAGAAACCAATAGAAGCCTTTTGCATAGGGAGGCAACAAATCAAATGCAGTCTATGTTTTAGGAATGTTAAAACATCAAACAACTTTTAATACAAAATAACCTCTCACTCTGCCTTTTAACATTAATACAATTAGTTTTTTAATAATGATAACTCTGAGTCATAAATAACATTAGGAAACATCTTGAGATCAAAAAAAAAAAAAAAGCGGTACAAAAGGGGAAGAGCCTAGCAATAAACAGCTACATAATAAAAGAAGAAAGAGTTTATATAAACAACTTTATCCCAGAAAGAACTTGAAAAAGAACAAACTAAGCCCAAATTTAGCAGAAAAAAGGAAATAACAAAGATTAGAGAGGAAATAAATAAAATTGAAAAACTACAGCAAAAAAAGTGAAATCATGAGTTAGTTTTTTTTTTTAAATCAACCAAATAGATAAATCTTTATCTAGACTAAGAAAAAGAAAAGAGAACACTCCAACAAAGTTAGAAATAAAAGACCAGACATTACAATTGATGCTACAGAACTTTTTTAGAAAATGAGACTAGACGAACAAGTATATACAAAGTACTGGACAATCTATAATAAATGGAAAAATTTCCTAGAAAAAAATAAACCTACCAAGACTAAATCATGAATAAACTGAAAGTTTGAACAAATCTATAACTAGTAAGAAGATTGAATCAGTAATCTAACCCACTCCCCCCATAAAAAAGCCATGATCAGATGAATTCACTGGTGAATTCCACCAAACATTTAAAAATTAACATCAGTCCTTCACACATTCTTCCCCGAAGTTGAAGAGGATGAAATACTCAGATACATTTTATGAAGCCAGTTTTACCCTGATACCTAAGCCAGACAAAGAGACTACAAGGAAAGAAAATTACAAGCAAATATCTTTGATGAACATGACTGGAAAAATTATTAACAAAATCCTGACAAATCAAGTTCAATAGCCCATTCAAGGGATCATACACCTTGATCAAGTGGAATTTATTTCTCAAATGTAAAGATGGTTCAACATAAGAAAATCAGTTAATGTGATACACAACACATACCTATGATGAAGAATGAAACATAACACTCACATGGTCAATTCAATGAATACAGAAAAAGCATTTGACAAAATTCAACACTCAACAACTAAGTACAGAAGAAATTTATGTCAACCTAATAAAGACCACATATGAAAAGCTTAAAACTAACATCATACTCAATGGTGAAAAGCTGAAATATTTTCCCAGAAGATCACAAACAAGACAAGGATGCTCACTCTTACCTCTTTTACTTAACATAATATTAAAGTCCTAGACAGAGCATTTAGACAAGAAAAAAGAAATAAAAGACATCAAAATTAAAAAGAAGTAAGTAAAATTATCTCTGTTCCCAGATGACATTGTTTTACATGTATAAAAATCCAAAGACTCAAAAAAAAAATCCTAATATACAAA
Source organism: Camelus ferus (assembly GCF_009834535.1). Classification (NCBI taxonomy): domain Eukaryota; kingdom Metazoa; phylum Chordata; class Mammalia; order Artiodactyla; family Camelidae; genus Camelus; species Camelus ferus. The sequence goes on from NC_045732.1 coordinate 58,952,727, forward strand.
TTCAACAAAGTTGCAAAATACAAAATCAATACACAAAAATCAATTGCATTTCTGAGATGTAATTATAAATTGAGTAAACATTCAATAAATAAAAGTCTTCTTCAGCTCTCAAAAAAAAAATGAGACTTTGGTAAATAAAATCATACCAATTGGATATATTGAATAATTAATCATTTAATCATTCATTCATTTACATATCCATTAAACAAATATATACTTAGCTTATTCTCTATGTTTTACATCATGCCAGAAATTGGAGATGTAGTGCAAGGAAGATTTTTTTTCTCAGACACCTATTCTGTGTCTGTATAGAGCCTATAATTTAGAATTGGAAATAGATATCACACATAAGATCATACATATACAAAACCCACAAAATATTAGAATTGCTATGAATACAGAAATATAGGACTTATGAAAATATATATTATATATTACATATGAATGGGGTGGGGCTGGTCATAGAAGACTTTCATAATGAACTGACTTTTGTACTAGAACTGAAGAAGAAATAAATATGCTGGAGAATATAAACTCTTGAACAGACCTGCTATGTTCACATCCAGGATCTATGATTTTGCCTGTCAGGGTTCTATCAGAGAAGCATAACCACTAAAATGGACAGAAGAATAAATGATGATGATGATAGATTACATCAATTGATCAATAGATGTAAAGAGAGACAACTAGATGGTAGATTTGTTAAAGCTTTTTAATCTTATATAATTGTGGAAACAGCCTATTGTTTTTGCAGCTGATGTTGGATCTTGAATCCACAGGACAAGCATTTGGGAAAGGAAGATGGATGTAAAGGAGATCAAAAGCAACTTGGAACTCATGAACCCAGCTGGGATCACATGAGGACAGAATGAAACTCATGTCAGTTCTTGTTGCTTCTGACCTTGATGACATGGATGTCATACAGAAGCCATTACCATTTTTTATGGAGATAAATACATCACCTAGCCCAGTATTTGGAATAGCTAAAGATCCATGAGAAAGTGGACCAACTGATGCTTCACGTCAACAAGCTGAGTTAGATGCTGCTACTTCTCATCTGCTCTCTATATCTTCCAAAAATCTCACTGCAGTGCACCCTATCAAGCAACATACAGAAAAGCAATTTCTGAGAAATGTCATTCAACCTAGCCAAGAAGGCACATTTAAAATCCCCTGTAAAGACTTATAAGCTATATATCTTGGGGCAATTAATTTCAGTATCCTACTCTTTAAAATATGAAAAATTATCATATTAACCCCATAAGATTGTTGCAAGGATCAAATTAAAATGTGTAAAGAGTGTAGCACAGTGCCTAGAATATAGTTTACATTCTATAAATATGAATGTATGGGGTCACAAGTTCACTGAATATTACCTAAGAATTTATCTTTGCATTTTCTCTGTAATCAAGTTTAATTTTATCCTATGTTCTCCTAGATGGATGCCTGAGGCCTTAGGTAAAATTTCATGTTTAGGAAGACAAGAAGGAAAACAATCCTGCTCAAAGTATTATCTATTTTATTAAATATCATTTTTACACTACTGTCTTTTTTTGTGTTATTGCTATACTCTTATTGCTGTCCTTATTATCATTGCCTGAAATGTCTTCTCTTTTCTTTGTTTACTCAAGCCTTTCCATTTTTCAAATCATCACTTTTCACTCCTAATGTAGCTCTCTCTCACTGGTCTCAGGCTTCTCTAGACTCATATACAATATTTAAATGTTGCCATGCATAATTTTTGCCACAAGCATTAGCATTTGGCTGTATACATTCATATATAATTTATTAATTGACTTGTATATATTGGTGTTGGATCTCCAACTGGGTTTCAAGATTCTGGAAGACAGAGACAAAATCTAGGATTTCTAGAAATTTTGTTCACTGAATTCAAGGACTGTAAATTTATTAATCAGGATAAAATATTTTATAATAGAGTAAAGAAGGTAGAAAAAATTCAGTATATAAAAAATTATCATTCTAATTTCAACCCAAATGTCATAACAAATGATGCAAATAACATAATAAAGAGATTACATCCCTTGAAGAAGAAGCTATCAATTTTATGAAGTCTGCATTTAGGGAACAAGAGGGAGCCACAGATTTTAAGTAATACATTCCTAAGACAACAATCATGTACAGACCAATGGTGCCAGTGGAGGGCAAATATTTTGTTGTTATTTAGAAATTCTTTTATATGTTTAGGTTACACTTAAGTATTTCATTTTAATTGTCTTTGGAAAAACCATAAATAGTACACCATATAGAAACAGAACATATAATTTATACAACTTATTTTTAGCTGAGATGTTATACAGATGAGGTGAATAAAACAAAAAATATAAATATCTAAATTAAATGTTGATTTTTGAAGATCTAAGTTGTGGCATAGTGCAAGCAAAAAATGCTCCACTAGGAAGATTCAGATACTCTCAAAGCGTTGCCAGAAAAATAGGCCTCTGTACCCCAATAGCCAAATTGAGACTTGGAGGCAGATTTTGGGGAGAATTAGAAAAGAATAGCTTTATTTCTTTGCCAGGCAAAAGGGAGTCACAGCAGGATAATGCCTCCTCAGAGACTGTGAATCCATCTTAAGGTTGGTGTCCTGAGGTTTTATAAAAAAAAAAATTGGATGGAACACAAAGGCAACAACAATCAGGGTGTTTCCCAAGGTGCTGTAGTCTTCTTAACCTTGATGAATCCACCTGCTATCATGGAGAAACTCCAGAGTGTCTGTTCATTCTTCTGAGGCTATCAGCCTGTGTCCACTTTCCTAGAGCACAGCTTCTGGGTTAAAGGATAAGCTATTCTGGGTAAAGAATGTATAGGGAGTGGAGAGTATAATGGAAAGGTTGGGGACTGTTTAGCACAAAAGCAGTTGAGCAAGTGAAACAGAAACGGGGGTTTGTCAGAGAAAAGAGAAAAACAAGTTGCAAGAAATTTAAGGCAGAATGAATCAACAAGCAACTTTAGCATCAGGGAAGCCATTTTGTTAGTTTCTTTTTCTTTCAAAAGCAACTTAAAGAACTTTTTATCTCCCAAGTCACAAACTTTCAAATGTGTATAGATAGAGATAAATAGATAGAGATGATAAATAGATAAAGAGATGGATAGACAGATAAACAGTTATAAAACTCATGGCATAAGCAGACTAAATTACTACAGTTCATTATCTCTAAGACAAAATCAACTGTAATTTTATGTACCCCTAAGAATAAGAAAATATTGCCAATTAAGCTTATATCTCATTGATTAAAAGTACATTCCAAATTTAGAGATGATAAATGTATAAAAAATATGTCTTAGAATCAATAAAAGAAGTTACCTTTCTATTGCTTATCATACCTTAAAGGATATCAAAAATTTCTGGGACTAAGTACTCTCAATTATACACATTACTCTTTTGACATCTTCTGGCAATAGACGTAAGAACCTTATGACTTTCACAGACATAATGAAATATGTAGTCATTAATATTTAACCTTAAATTCCATTCCTTTTCTGGCTCTAAAATCAAATATTTCTATTCTTCTATTTCTATTCAAAAGTCCCTTTTGAAGTGTGCTTTAAGCAGAAGGAGAATAATTGTCTAATCTCACTTCTGAAACTGACTTCCTCTTAGGGCAAGTGCCCTCAGGCTCATCACTTAATCCTAATGTTGCAACTTCACTCTGTAAGAAGAATAAAACAATGCCCCTCATTGGGGTGTACCCACTATTGTGAGGAAGAACAAATGCTCTCTGTTTTTCTAATTATGATATTCATAATTCCAAAAAGACATGGCATTTAAGATTGAAAGCCTTTTTAATGGTCGCTTTATCTGGCCCTGAAGAACTTACAAAAACAAAGTGAAAGAGTACAACAGCTGACTCCAAAACAAACATGCCTATGGCTGCCTTTGAATAGATTTTCCTTCTAACAGATTTCAATATACCTCCATCTTTGCTATGCCTTTAAAGCTGGAAACTCATGGCCCTGTAAATTAATGTCATTTAAAAAATTTAAGCAGAAAATGGCTATAAAACATTTCTTGAGAATTAAAAATTCCATTCATTTTCTCAGTTCTCTATTCATCAAATGTTTCTTTTTTTAACCATTTTTGAGATCATGGTTCATATTGAACAGAAGTCAGATTTGGATATACTCAGCAAATCAGTTCCCATTCTCCTTTTGGGCAAAAAGAAAATTTTAAAAACATTCTTTTTTTGGGCACTCACTATCTTCCACAATTTATCTAACTGGATCATTACAAGAAATCAATGACTCATTCTTTTCATGAGTCCATTTCCTTTTTCACATAATTATTTCACCACATCATTATAACTACTTCATCTTTTTTGTTTTTATAATAGGTCTTAACTTCATTTGAAGAAAAAGCCTTCAAATTCAAATCACATAGCTTTCTTGATACTCAGGAATGCATAAAATGGCCTTTGAAACTTCTACTCTTTGGAACATAAAAGCTTAAGATAATTATAATATAGAAATATATATAATATATAAATATATTTTAGTAAACAGATATATGTAAAAGCATAAAAAAAATTCACAGTGTGACAAGTTGATATTAAAGAAAATAAGTGAAAATAGGTCCTATAAGATAACTCCAACCTTTGAAGGAAAAAAAATATATAACATTCTCATCCCAAAATTGAATCATTTATTTGTTGATTTTTCTTAAAGACTAATAAAGGGCTTATGGTTCAATAAGCAGACTTGTGCTTACGTCTTTTTCTCTGGAATAAGAAATACAATGCAGAATAAGATTTGTAAAGGGGAAGAGAGTTTTTGCCAATAGGTGAAATATATCAACACATTTCCAGAAGAGAGAATTCCAGAGAGGTTCCAGGATCTGAGGCATTTATGGAGAAGGTCAAGGAGGAAAAGTGGTGTTGAAAACTTGGGAATTAATTTAAACTCTATAAATGAAACAGTTGAAGCAGTCAACACCTGCACACCCTTCCCTAAGAATACAGGGCACTGTATTAGCCTAGTTATCCCCAGGCCAAAAGGTTCAACATTCTTCTCTCAAGAAATTGAACCATCTGTGGAAAGTAAAGTCTTCTGTTACAAGTATTGGAAACCCAGAGTAAAATACTCCAGAATAAGATATACTCATCCTGGCTGGCATGGGGAATGAGGGGGGAATTTGTGAGACCATAGCCTGATATCCACCACCTCACTTTCTCATGATTAATCAAAATCTGACTATTAATACACTACATTCATTGCCTAAATGACCAGATGGATGTCCTACTTATGTAAGAAATCAAGCCTACATAGAAAAGGATGGAGGGAAACCATACTAACCAGCTAGACCTTTTTCTTAGATATGAACAGATAATCAGCGATAACTAGGCAAAGAAAACAAACCCTTGGCATGAAAAATAAAAGATCAAGATGAACAAAAGCTAGCCCCAGAGGAAACAGAAAATTTAAGTAAATGTTAAGAAAAAACCATATACTCAGAGCATTTTAATAAGTTGTTACATCCAAGAGACAATAACACAATGGTGTTTGAAAATATCAAAAATTAAGGAAAGTTAAGCCAGGAAATAAATATTCTTGGAGCTTCCTACTCTGCTATCTTCCCTGAAATTACTGCTTTGATATAAATTTAACATATATTTCTGGAGCTAATTAAACCATACCAACTTTTATTTCCTCCTCTTACAGTTGAAAAAGTTGAAGATCACAGAAGTTAAATAGTTTGTTCAAGATCACACCATTACTAACTGGAAAAGTCTTATTTAAAAATGTACATTTGTGTGGCTTCAAAGTATGTACTCTTCCCACAATATCATAGCTACATTTTGGTTTTTTTTTAAAAACTTTAATTTAGTAGAATTAAATATAATAAACTACATATGTGTAAACTACACAATTTGAATAATCTTGACATATTTGTATAATCATGGAACCACATCATCACAATTAAGGTAACAGTTTCATCATCCCTGATAGTTTCCTCATGCTCTTTTGCAACCTGTTTCTCTCTCCAGTCCTATAGCACTATTGTGCCCATTATAGATTAGTTTGAATTTTATAGAGTTCTATATAAAATTAATAATACAGTGTGGACTTTTGTGGGGGGAGAAGGACTAGCTTCTTTCACTCAGTATAATAATTTTGAGATTCATAAATGCTGAGTGTATCTATAGCTCTTTTATCTGAGTAATTTTCCATTGTACGGATACAAATTGTTTATCCATACACCTGTTGATAGACATTTGAATAGTTTTTTGTTTCAAGCTATTAAAAATAAAGCTGCTATGAACATTCATGTAGAAGTCTTTTATAGACATATGTTTTCATTACTCTTTAATAAATACTTAGGAGTGAAAAGGCTAAATCACATGATAGGTATGTAATTAACCTCTAAAAATACTACCAAATTGTTTCTCAATGTAGTTGTATGATTTTATGTTCCAACCAGCAGTATATGAGTTTCTGTTGCTGACAACCCTTATCGGCATTCTCTTTTAAATTTTAGCCATTTTTATCAGTATGTAGAGGTATCACATTGTAGACTTAGTTTTCATTTTCCTAATGACTAATGATGCTGACCATCTTTTTGTATGTTTATGGTCAATTCATATATATTCTTTAATGAAGTGTTTGCATCTTTTTTTCCTGTTTTTTAATTTGTATGTTTAATGTTGCCTTTCTAAAAGAAATATTTTTAATTTTGCTTCAGTCCAAACTATCATTGTTTTACGGTTTTCTCTTTGTGTTCTAAGAAGTTGTTGTCTACCCTGAGCTTGGAAAGATTTTTCTCTTATGTTGTCATGTAGACTTAAAAAAAGACTAGGTTCTACATTTACCTCTAATATACATCAATTTTTGTGTACTGTATGAGGTAAGGTTCTATGTTCACCTTTTTTAGTGTGAATATGCCATTGATCTAGCACCACATGTTGAACAAAATTCTTTTCAACATAAATGATCAAATAGAGATTTTTTTTAAACGTTATTAAAATATGAGTATAAGTGATTCATCATGAAGGGGAGGGAGATGTGGGGCACAGGCAAACTTTCTTAGAAGCAGTAAAGTGAAATATAAAGGAGACTAAAGGAAGAGATGGCGGAGTGGGTAGTAAGTCTAAGGTTTCAGCTTAAAGAAAGTTGTGAAGGGATGCACATGCAGGGTATACTTGTGGAATACAGAGTGGCAACCTGTGGCTGGAGAATAGAACACTTACACTGAAAAGAGAAGGAGTGGTTCATAGAGGAGACAATATTAGTCAGCTGCAACAAATGTTGCAGAAAGCTCTGTAAGAGTGAAAAAGATTGATTGAATAGTTTGCTTAAGGAATCTTCAGAACCCTTATAGAAAATGTCTTCAGCAATGTGGGACGAGGTAGATATGGGGCAAAAGGTAAAAGCCAGAGCAGATTTCTCTCCTAAGAAGTGTTAGCATGAAAGGAAGAGGTGCGGGAGTAGCTTAAGCAGGCTTTTATGTTAAGGAAATGACTTTAAAACATTTTTTAAGATGAGAAAGCAGGAGCATGCTTATGACAAAAGGAAGAAATCGATGAAGAGAGAGTAATTAAAGGTGCAGGAGAAAAAGAAGATAATTAATGGATCAATGTCTTTGAAGAGACCGGAATAGATCCAAATAAGTACTTTCATATTGACTATGAAGATCTCACTTTGTGATATCTCTCAGTAGGAATTCTTTGTCTTATCCTAACAAATAATATAGTGTTTCCTGGAAAATTAGAATCTTAGGAAAACTTCAATGTCTGATTTTTAAATTACATTTCCATAATTTTAGGCTTTTTGCTTTCTTAGTTATCTTATGTATCATTTTATTAGTTATGCTTGCAGAAATTAAGTTAACCAATATGTAAGCTCCATGTTCAAATAAAAGTATACACTAAAATAAAAGCAGGCCATTTCTACAGAAGTAAATGTTTCTTTCATTACTAGATGCACAAAGAGCATTGCCTGGAGTATAGGCAAACCACTGACTGCAATTGTGTCCCAGATTGTAAAAGATGTGAACATTAGCAAAGTAAGCATGGGCACCATGTTGAGCTAACATATAAAGAAATGATGCAAGTATTCCTAAAGATAATTGGTGTCTGCCCCAGAGCCCATGACACCACCAACAGTTATGGCCCCCATTCTGATGATTCAGCTGCACATGCTATGACTCAAGAATTATTTTATGTGTATGACAGCATACATCCTCTCACAGAGCAGCCAGGGATTGTGCTCATTCTTTTGATATCTCTAAATTCAGAAGTATCAGAATGCCTTACAAGAATTGCTAAAAGGTAAATGGGCTAAAGAGTATCAAGTACTGATCAAAATCTAAAGCTACAAAAACTAGAAAAAACTACACTCCACTTTAAACAGCACTAACATTGACATATGAAGGGTTATTTAGAAGAACAATTTACATTAACACATATTCATTACACAACCTATAGCTTTACTCCTAGAGTCAAACATCATCCTTGATTTTTTTTTTCTTGGATATTTATTTTCTTTTGAGAAATCCAGCATTTCAAGCTTTTGTGTTCTGCACAAGTGCCATATTCCAACTGATGGCCTTTCTTTCCTTTTTTCACTAATACAACTGATTTCACCTTGTATTTTAAAAATTTTTGTGATTCTTACAAATGAAAAGTACTTTATTCCACTGCACACACTAAAAAGCTGGCTTTTATCTTATTGCTTTTTTTTTTTTTTTTTTTTGCATTATGACAGAAAGTCACACTGTTTTTCTATCCCTGCAGTAAATTTTCCTGGAGAGTTAATCTCCACACAGTAAGGTAAAATGCTGCAGGCTAAATTCTTCCTGAAGACACAACTTTAAAATTATCTGGGAAATTAAAGTGAGACAGACAGACAGATGGAGAGAAAGATAAATGAAAGAGAGAGAAGAAGAGAGGGAGAGAGAAACAGTAAGAGACAGAAAGAGGAGTTTGTCTCTATTAAGTAAACATTTCTTTGTTGATGGGCTCAGCCTGAACATAGTTTGTCAGTTAATTAATTAATTTACTAGTTTGTTTCTGGAGACATTCTAGTTTTAGGCAGTAAAATATGGTATTGCAGATATAAATGATACCAGTTTTTGTTGAGATGCTTAAAATGTTTAAAAACTCTGAAAATCAGTTACATGTTTTGAAACGTTATGCATTGGTCAGCAATCTGTTTTTCTTAACTGGTCAGACAGTGAATACTTTCTTATTTTTTTGCAGGCCGTATAGGCTCTGTGCTGCTACTTATCAACTCTTTGTATTATGAAAGCAACCATAGATAATACTAAAAAAAAATGGTCATGCCTGTGTTCCAATAAAACTTTATTTATGAAAACAAGTGAATGGTGCTCAGGCAGTAGTTTGCCAGTCCCTGAAGGCATCATTGTGATTCATCATCAATTACTCTTCATCATTCCCATATACTAGCACTCTTTCAATAAATTTAATTTTAAAATGTTTACTAGCTGTCTGCATGTCTATTATGTGAAGTGTTTTAATCTAAAGTAGTTTCATATGCATATATCCAAAACAATATGGTTATTTAATAATGAAATAATTGCTCATCACTCATGAGGTTTTCAAAGAGTTACTGCAACCAATTATTTCATCCAAAAATGTGCAGAATTCCATTGATTGAAAAGACTGTAGCTTATTTTAAGTTATTTTTAAATGTGCTGTTTGATCTTGTTTCTATATAATGCAGATTCATAATATTTGGCATCTCTTTGGATCTATAATTAGTATCCAGGAGAACATAAAAGTAATTGTAAGAGAATAAAATAAAAAAGCAAAAAGAAAAGAAAAGTGAAAATGTGAAATGAATAGCTAATTCATATGCAAACAACAAAATAAAGAACTACAAATGGTATATACACATATAGGCATAACATCACTAATAATAAAGAAAATGCAATTTAAAATGAGGAATTTTTTGTTTGTCATATTGGCAAAAAAATGAGGAAATGAGAATTTTCCAGCAGTTTTACAGGACAATTATAATTATATCTACGACTATTATAAATGTGAACAGCCTTGACCTCAGCATTTTCTACTACTTAAAATTTAGGCAAGTCAGCAAAATATTAGTTACCCTATTATTTGCATTAGAGAACATCTGGAAGCAATCCAAATGCCCATCAATAAGGAAATGGTTAAAACCAACAACAAACAAAATCAGCATAAAAGAAAGGTGCAGCCACACAGCCATACACTACAAGGACACTTAAAAAACAAGGGGAAAATGATAAATCACACTTTGTCAAAATTGAAAGATTTTGATCTTCAAAACATCTTAAGAGGTCAAAAAGGCCAGTCACAAACTATGATAAAATATATGCGACGTGTATCAAGGACTTCTATCAAGAATAGGTAATGAATTCTTAAAAATCAGTAACAAGAATTCAAACAACCCATTAAGAAAAGATGCAGAGATTCAAACAAGCACTTCATGAATGAAGCCATACTAATCATCAATAGGCATTTGAAAACATGCTCAAAATATTAGGCATCTGGGATATTCAAATTTAAACTCTAATGAGATACACTGCAAACCCATTATGAAGACTAAAATTGAAACAATAACTAAACTTATCAGGTGCTCGTGAGAAAATAGAACAGGTGGAACTCTGTTCCATTGCTGTTGGGAACACAAGATGGTACAACCAGTTTAGAAAACAGTTTGAGTTTCTTAAGAATTCAAACCTATACCTACCATAGAACCCAACCATTCTACTGTTAGGTACTTAACCAGGAGAATCAAAAACATATGTTCACACAAAGTTTTACACAAATGTTCATATCAGCTTTATTTATAACAGGAAAAAAGCTGAAAATATCTCAAACGTCCACCAATAGTCCACGATATACGTGATGCATATAATTTATCATAGTTTGCAGAAAGCCTTTTTATACATGCAACAATGTGAATGAATCTCAAAATTTCCATGCTGATTAAAAGAAGCCAGACAAAAAGAGTACATGGTTTATTGTTCCTTTCAGATAAAAAATGATAGCATATCTCAGCTAATTTTTAGTAACAGAAAGCAAGTCAGTTGTTGCCTAAGGGTGAGGTAAGAGGAAGATTAGATTACAAAGTAACAGAAGGAGTTTTTAGGAGTGACAAATGTTTAGAAGTTTTACTGTGGTGATCGTTTTACTGGCATATATGTATGTTGAAACCGATTTAATTATACAGATTAAATATGTGCAATGTATTGTACTTTAATTATACTTCAATAAAAAAGAATAAGGAAGACTTCTATGGGCCTATATGGAGAGATGACCAAGATAATATTGACAATTATAAAAGCAAATTTCAGAAAAGTATATAGACTATGATTTCATTTTTATTAAAAAAAAATCCAGTATATGAATATAGAAAAGTTGAAGGCAATTATAAATTATGCAACTTTGAGTACATTAATTCTACCTCCAAAATGTTGTGATTATTTAAAAATGAATATCTAAAAAGGAAAAGCATGGTTATGAAATAATTCTGAGTTATAACTAGTCAGACAGCCTAATTAAAGTATTATATATTAATATAAATGCAATTAAGTAAACTAAGGGTAGTATGATAGAGCACTTATAAATCAACAAACATTAGTCTATGTTTTCTCCATTAGGAATTGAGCATCCCATAAGTATTTGAGGGAGAAACAAATACTTTGATAAAACTGCTATCTGTGCTATTTGGAATGATTTGTATGAGGATGCCAGTATGAATTTTGAATATTATTAAAGTTCCAGCAGTCAGTTAAATATAACTTGAAAGGCTTTGGTGTTGGCATTGGGAACATTGGATTAATATTAATGATGGAGTTAATATAAAATGGGCTAAGCAGTCTTTAGGTATTGTACTTGTCTGAGGGTTATTGAAGGGAACAAAATAATTAAGATATTCAAAAGATGAGAATAAGTATTGTCTCACATAAGAGATCTGTAGGTTGTGCATTTTTAGGCTTAGTTCATCTAGTCCCAAACATATTAGGGCTTTTGGTCAGCTTCTCATAAGATGGCTGCTGCAGTTAAATAAAGTCTCTGAGCCAACCTGCTCTTCTGTCTCTTAGGCTAGAATTTTGTCACATGCCACTACCTCAACCAATAAGCAATCAAGAAAATGAAAATGCCGTGATTGTTTTAGGCTTTTCAACATTTGCCCTAGGACAAAGGGAAGGAGTCACCTTCCCTGGGTGCATGATAGGGTGGGCATTAAAACAAGATCAAAAACTCAAGCAAAGAAGTGAAGAAAATGAAGAGAATATGAAGGTGGAAGAAATGTGTATGTGGTAGGCAATCACCAGCATCTGTCACAGATATTAGTGAATGGAAGATGGCATCCAGGAATTAGGTACCAAGGGAATTTGTTCACTGAGATTTGAGTCCCTTATTTAATGCACGATTTTTTTCCTCATTTGGGAAAATATCTCTTTCCATGTAAAAAGATTTATAAAATCAGTATGCAGTGAAAATCTCATATATCATATACAGCAATAAAACTAGGACTCAGGAGACTCAGATTTCATTATTCTACTTTCCTACTGAATTTCTTTATGACCCATGCTGTGTCCTCATTCAGGAACTGTAAAATTGGTAAAATACTTATATGCCTTCTAATTTGAAGTAGATAATATGGAATTTAAATAGTTAGGAAGTCTACATTTTAAGCTGCTTAGAGGAAGATACAATGTAAACAAAGTGTCATCCCAATTTTTTTTTTTTTTAATATGAAGAAATGTTAAGTAATTCTTGGAAAATGATCTTGGAAGATAGAATGCTGGAGATCATCATAAGAATATACTAATATTGGATTTAATATGCATAGAATTCCTGTTTATTACAAAATTTGATTAGGAATAATTGACATAGAATTCAATAATAAATATTTCATATCCTTTTTATATAATATATAATGAAGGCTATTACAGCACAAAAGATGTTTTCATTTATTTTTTATAATGAAATCAAACTTTTTGATTTTTAAAATCAATCTTTATTCAGAAAATCACTTAAAAACAAAACCAATGCCAAATCAAAACATATTAATGAGAATAATGCTTATTTTCCTCTCACTAGTTGTGTTTCTTTTCTTATGTACAATGAAGAATAAAAGAAAATTGTTTTTTTCTCAAAAATAAGTGCTCATTAAAAGGAACTCAAGCATTGTAAAAAACAAAAACAGTAGTTCTTTTAAAAAAAGAGAAATAATTATTCCAAATCCTATTCACTAGAAATAACAATCATGAGCAAAGTTTAGTGACTATCATTTAATATTTGTCTTTTACAAAAGTCTTCTAACAGACACAATAATAATTTAACATTCTCCAAACTCATCCCCAATCTCATGTGAGCTTAAACTCATAAGATTAAAAAAAAAAAACTATAGGATTTCATGTAGGTAGACTATTTTGTAAAGTATAGTATGAATATAGGCTTACTTTTCTTTAATAAAACCTGTTGAAGTTTCTGATGATCAAACTATAAAATGTATGCTAATTAGCTATGAAATCTTTACATTTGTTAAAGCAGAGGAGTCTAACCTATCAACATATTTTGAAAGGCAGACTATTCTCACTATTTTTTATATGAATATAACCATGACAGTCTTTTTCTCTAAGTTTTACAAACTTCTGTGGCCAAGACATCAAAAGAGGTTTGACATGGACATAGTTTGGCCTGGAGTCAAAGATCATTAGTAGGGCAGTTGTTCTCACATTTCAATATTTTTCAAATAAAACACCTGAGGGATATTTTTAAAATGCAGATTCCCTGGCACTTCCCAGGGATTCTGGTTTAGTAATTCTGAGAAAAGGCCCAGGAATATGAATATTTAATAAGCACTCCAAGTAGTTCTGGTGCAGATGGCAGATGCATTCAATTTTAGAAACACTGCTCTAAGTTCATGCTCACTTGTTTCTCCCATAAAGAAACTAGTAGAGTCTTTTCTGTGTGAATATTTTTGCCTAGATCTAGAATTAAAAGTTATTCAAATATTTTTGCCTAGATTTTAAATACATCAGGTATATTTAAGACTTTAAGAATCTGCAAGATTTTCTTACACTTAGGTCATAATCATTCCATAACTAAAGTTCTGTTTGAGGTTGTGACAGAAATAAGAAATACTGTAATCTGGCCATGTAAATTGTAATGTAATTTGGTCATGACTATTGTACAAAAAAATCATTTTCGAATAAGAAATTCAATAATTCTTAAAGTTGATTTAGAACTTACATAGAAATTTATAAAAATTCTACTTTTAGTCCAAGAGATGCTATATTTTTTATTTATTTTTATTGAAGTATGGTCAGTTTCTGGTTTATAGCATAATGTCTCAGTCATGCATATATATACACACACACACACACACACACATATATTCTTCTTCATATTCTTTTTCATTAAAGGTTACTTACTACAAGATATTGAATATAGTTCCCTGTGGTATACAGAAGAAATTTATTTTTTATCATTTTTATGTATAGTGGTTAACATTTGCAAATAATAAAGCATGTGAGTCCTGAGCTCTCTCTCTCTCAGCCCCTTATTATGACTGTTCAGTTTATCTTTGGGATACTTAATCCATTCAATCTTCCTTTGTATAATTCTACATTGATTTTACATTTATTGTTAAATAAAACAAATCTAAAATATTAGTCAAGCATCACTCCCTCTATCTATACCCTTTTGCAGGACATCCATACACCACCACTGTCTGGGTATTTCTTTTAGAAGTCCCTTTCATATCTCCTGATCTCCCACCATTGGTCCAATTATCATTTATACTTCTTTGGGTTGAATGTAGTTGTTGATGGTCATGAATGAGCACCTTCTCATGAATCATAACTTGTCCAAATTTAGCTTTGTTCAGGATAAGGAAAGCCAAGGAACTGGGTCAGGTCTGAAAACATCATCTAAACAAAGAGTGAACCTTAGTATTTCTAGGTTGTGACCAGCCTCTGTCATTTGTAGAAGATATTTTGCCTGTTTTTGTTGTTTTTAATATTTAGCTTCTTCTGTCCTTATCAATTCCTTGAAGGATGTTAGCATCAAAATTGGTACTCGTTATTAATTGTCTTATTCATTTCTAAGGTCAACTCAATTCAAGTGCTAACCTACTATTTATTGTTTTATCTTGCTTACTGAAGAAATATTTTTTAAAACTAAAAGAAAAGAAAGAAGTATCTATTTTTCAATACAAGGTTTTATCTACTTTCTTCATTCAAAAGAGGGAATTACAAACCTATACCTTTTATTTTTACCATGATTTTCTCTTCCTAATATTTTTCTCTAGGAATCATAGCATTAGTCTACAAGAAATTCAATCACACACTTGTTCACTCAGATGGCTAAGCATTTTTCCCTGTTTTAAGTAATAGCTCTAGAAGGTTTATCTCTTTCACTATGCCTTCTTCCTTGGACCACAGAAGAGTTTATGACTGCTCTCCGTAGTGAGAACATAAAATTTCTGTCTCAAGCACACTTAATTTTATGCTGTTTGTCATATGAACGATTGACTCTTTGGTTGAACCGAGGATTGATCGGAAAAATTTACCCATACATCACAACTGTCATTTCCCCATTTCTTCTGCCAAAAATACAGCCAGATTTTTGAAGAAAGGTGGTTACAGAATAAAGAATAGAAGCAAGATACATCAGGACAGATTTCTTTAGTCCCGTTGGAATCCCTAATGTGGGACAGGTACAGTGAGAAGAATGAGAAGCACCTGAATCTGCTAAAATACTTAAAATACCTAAAATACCAGTATTTACAAAGTGGCCAGAGGAGAAGACTCCAATGAATTAAATGGAAAGAAATATTGAAAGAAGTAAAAGAACAGGGACAGTGTCATAGAAACTAAAAGAAAAGAAAGAATTTCAGAAACAGGGACTGGTCAATGATGTCAAATGCTGCAGAAATAATCACTTAATATAAGGTCTAAAAACAAGATACTACGCTTGGCATTAATAGTAATTTAGTGACCTTGGTAAGAGAAATTTCTCTTTGTAGGCATGAATGAGATTCATAAATATTGTCAAGGACAGCACCTCAGGCAATTTGTAAAGGCTGTCTGAAAATTCATTTAAATTGGTTCTTCTTTTGGGAAAGTCAGATAAATTAAAGTATAAATATCTCATACTGCATGTTACTAACACATTGAGGATCTAGACTCAGGTGAAATCCTCTTGTGATTGAACTTGACAAAGAAAGTGAAAAAAGTGTCAATGTTTTCTGACTATTGTTCTTTGTTAGTCTTTGCCTGGTACTCAAAAATGTCTAAAAATTGTTAGGCAGACTGGGAAAATGCCAGGTACTTCAACAACGGAAGTAGGATTGAACAACTCACCATCTAAGAAAGAAAACCTAGCCTTGAAAGTTCAGTTTGGGTCAGTTTTCCCAGTTTCACTAAAAAATTTGACTTGGCAAACCTAATAAAGAATGGTTAATAGGATAAAGCTTCTGGAACAGACAGAGGCTGGATGTCATTTTTCCAAGTCATCCTTCCATTTTTCCAGACGATAAAGTCCTTTGTACCTGCCTGTATTAGCAACGAGGGCTGCTTTTTTATCTGTCTCCACGCCCTTGTGTTCAAAGATGAGTTCCCCTAGAAATATCTATTTCTGGTGATTGCTTAACCTCTAATTGTGTGTTTGTGACAGAGCGAGTGACAGACAGAGACAGAGACAGAGAAGGAGAGAGGAAGTTGGCATTTATACAAAACATCATAAAGCTGCTGATCGTATCTTTTGAAAAGTGGTTCACCTCTCCACTGTTCAAAAAGTTTCTTATTGCTTTATGCACTTACTCCAAAGTGGCCTTTGGTATGCATAAGGCTTTTTTGATTATTACTATTAGCTTGAAACAATATAGACCGCCATTTCTATTTGTCTTACTTACTCTACAAGTTATGTGACCTCCTAAAAATAAAACACATTTTCTGACATTTTATTTATTTTTAACACTTTTACTCTGGTATAATTCCTGTACAGTAATCTACACATATTTCAGATATACAATTTGATGAACTTTGAAAGATATATACACCTATGAAACCATCACCACAATCAAGGTAGCTAACATTTCCATCACTCCCCAAGAGGTACGAATTCTGAACTCCTGATGTATTTCATCCCACCACCACCCCCAACCCCTGGTAACCATAAGTTTGTTCTCTATGTCTGTGAGTCTGTTTCTGCTTTGTAGATAAGTTCATTTGCGTCCTTTCCTAAAAATAAAACACATTCTTAATTTCATATCATATTTGCCCAGTTTACTCTAATGTAACAACTACAAAAGCAATGAAAATCAAAAGAAAAGCTGTTTGAAAGATTTAAGGCAAAACTATAAGAATAATTTAAAAGCATAATTATAGTATGGAATATCATAACTGGGACTCTTTTTCTGCATTTTAAATTGTTCAGACAACAAAAATGTGTAGACTCTTCTAAAAAGCTTAGTGTGTAATTGTGGTGCTATATATTTGGTGTATGATTACTGTATTACAACTATCAAAAATTAAATTTTTGTTTTGACTAAAATATTATATAACTCTAAATTATACAGGCTATCCCTTTCCCTATGAGTAACTGTGAGCACCATACAAGATGACCAATTAGATAGAATAGGATATAAGCTGTTTTGTTTGCTTTCCCAGATCAGTTTACATCCCAAATAAATGACTACAGGAGTCTGAAAATCTGATGACTAATAACCTAGCAATCTCAAGAATAAGAAAGGAAGGTGAAGATATATATCTGTTTAGAATGATGGCTCTGAATGCCGTAGACAGGAAAGGAACAAAGAACCCCCAACAAATGTAATTATGTTTTCTAGAAAGCCACCTTGACCGCACATCAATATGCATATTAGAACTGTGTAGGGCATTTAATGTGCTGTCTAAATGGTATGGTGTTATAGCATGCTATTTCTAGAGGCTTGCATAAACCAATATTTACGACAATGAAAGCAAAGATTCTTTTCTAACGTGTCTTAAATTCATACAGTTTTCTGATTGTACTATGGATGAAGAGGGGTAACCTGTAGAAGGGGAAAATGGGGGAAGAAAAACAGTAAGAGCTTTTCAACTGCTTCCTGTCATCTTTTTGTCTGGCTTGCCCTTGATTGCTGCCATTGACTTCAAATAATGTGTTGCTGGTCCATTTACGCTGTCTCTGTCCCTTCGCATCCCTTGTATTGAAAGCCAGATTTTAAAATAAGGATAGCCAGCTTTTAGAAGGGGAAAAAAAATACTCTCTGCTTATACTTCGAATGGAATTTGAAACTGTCAGAATGCTCTACAAAGCCTGAAAGGAATGCAAAACATTTCAAAAAAAATCATTTCTGACGAAGAACAACTCCTTCGGGGACTGGGAACATAACAGATATATAGTTGAGAAAGAAAATAGTGCACTATAAAAAATGTGGAAAGATTCTCTGTTTTTCTGCATAACATCTATATGATCCCCCAACTATAAATGAGTCTAAAATTACCACAGAAGTGAAAAAGAATACTTTTTAAAACTCAGATGAAGTTTGACATCCAGATGAATCTATTAATTCATTTGACAAGTAAAATCAATTACACTGGGGTTCAGCAAATTACAGAATGCAGGCCAAATCCAACTCAATTCCTGTTTTTGTATAGGCTTGAGTCGAGAATGTTTTTTACAGATGAACATGTGCAATTAATTGAATAATAGGGAACACTAACTTTGGACTAAATTAAGCTAAGTTTATCCACCTACAAAAAGATTTTTATTATTCTTACTAGAACTTCATTACCAAAAAATTGTACTCAATTATTATACTTTTAATTTCATCAATAAAATTTTTGTGAAAATTTATTTTCCCTCTTGTTAATGTTGCTTCTTAATACACAAAGCCTAAAATTATTCTAGACTACATTTGTTACTTATAATAATAAAATTAGCCTAGAATAATTACATATGACCAGCTTTTATTATCATACAAATGAAAATGGAATAAACCAAGATAAATAAACCAGGATAAACCAGGATATTATGTCCAGGAGCAACCAGGATGTCATGCTCTGGTTTCAAAGTTACCAATAGTTTAGTTGTAGGAACTGAGGTTTTCAAAAAGATATGTTTGTCGTCTTTAGAAGGGGTCTTCCAACACAACACACCTAGTACATGGACTGTGTCCTTTCTGAGAATATGAGGACCCGTCAGAGGGAATTTTTTTCTATAATTTCTTTTATTAGCCGGTACTCCAGCTAGACTGGCTAAGCTCTGACCTCTCATTGTACAACTAATCTGTTCAAAGACATTCATCTCCTCAAATATTGTTTAAAACTTGATGATATTCACGATATATTAGAATTGTTACTGAGTCCTTTCATAGAAGTGTTTTTCTTTCCAAGTCTAGAAATTAAAGTTCGTGAGAGTAAGGATCGTATCTCGTATTTTTTTTTATGTTTCCTTTTCCTCTAACTCCTAAAATCCCTTATTTTACTCTATAAATGTAAGTATTTTAAATGTATTCAGTTAATGGTGTTCCCCAAACCATGACTACAAGGGCTCTCCTTAACCTTTTAAAAGCAGAGTTTATGAACACCTCTCCTTCTGAAAAGACTGGCTAAAAATGCTTGTTCCTTGAGGGAAAAAAAGGCTCATATCATGATTATCAAATGAAATCAGCCATACTATCTTAGTCATGACTAATTTGACAAGGGATTAGTCTCTGAGCCAAAGATTATAACAGCACACGAGGGAGACAAAAATCTCTTTCAAGTGGTTGAAAATGCTAATCTGCCCAAATTGTTTGAAAAGCAAATCAGTCCCATCAGATCTTTCATCTTGGGGAACCTGGATAGGCGGGACAAACTGATTCTTCTTCAGGAACGTTGTCTACCAAATCTTGGGAGGTATGAGACCCAGAGTGATCATATCGTATGATATGGTTCCCTGTGCCATTTCAGTTTTATATTTGTGTTGTTAATCCATATGAATGACATTAATCTAAGACATCTAGACATTCTTCTTCTTTGAAAATTTACAGTAGTTTAGATACTGTAAACTGCTAGTATAACATACAACCATCCTTGGTGTGGTAAACCAAAGACACAAACTATGGCCTTGGGCAAGTAATGGACCTCTCTGTGCTTTTAGTTTTCTAATCTCTAAAATTAGAGTAATAACAGCACATATTCTATCAGGTTGTTGTGAACATTTAAATGTGCATAAACTATATGTGAGGTTTTATTTCATAACATTTGTATAGCACTTACTATTTGCCAAATGTTATTTGCAGCACTTTTCCAAGTGTCAATCCATTTAATGCACTTAACGGTACCATGAGGTAGACACTATTGTTATGTCCATTGTACCGATAAGGAAATTTAGATACAGGGAGAAAAAGTGGCTTGCCCTAGGCACAAAGTTA
Source organism: Camelus ferus (assembly GCF_009834535.1). NCBI lineage: Eukaryota > Metazoa > Chordata > Mammalia > Artiodactyla > Camelidae > Camelus > Camelus ferus. The sequence continues at coordinate 58,973,121 of NC_045732.1, forward strand.
CTTAGTGACTCTTAAAACAGTACTTGCCATAGAACAGATGTTTAATAAGTATCAGATCTTCTTCTTTTTCTATTATTATTATTATTCTATCTTATTATTTTAAATTTGAATGTATTTTATAAGGTCTAATGAATTAATATATTCAAACGATCATCATTAATGGCTTAGAGCTGCTATTATCATAGAGACAACCAAATATTATGTGTCTCCTAATGGAGTGTGCAACCCCGTCTGTGATATATTCTTACCAAAACGATTGTGAATCTGATCACACCTCTAGTCCAGTACTGCCTAATAGTACTTATTGTAATTTTGAAAATGCTCTATAATTCACACTATCCAGTAAGGTAGCCACTAGCCACGTGTGGCTATTTAGCACTCAAAATCCAACTAGTGCAAATGAGGAACTGAATTTAAATTTATTTAGCTTTAATCAATTTAAATAGCCATATGTGTCTAGTAGCCACCATATTGTACAACACAGCTTAAATAAAATAACTAATTTACAGGAAACTGAGAAGACAGAGGGGTATATTCAAAATACTGCAGAATGTAATCAGGAAACTAAGACAGTAGAAAATTCTACAGAGCAAAAGACCCAGTTACTTCTACAAAAAAAAAACTGCAAAGGGAGAAAATTGCCAAAAGATGTACAAGAAATCTATATATTAAAAAGGAATGAATACATATAACAACCAATCTAATATATAGAACTTATTTAAATCCTGAATCAAATTTATAAACTGCAAAATCAAATTTTGAGATAATTGTGAAAATGTATATAATATATGTAGCATATAATATATATTTTCAAATTCACTATGTATACATATTGAAGTAATTATAAAGAAAATGATTTAATATAATGACAATGTCTGGGATTTGATTCAGAATTGTTCAGTGTATATACATAATATATATTTTCAAATTCGATATGTATACATACTGAAGTAATTATGAACAAAATGACTTAATATAATGATGATGTCTGTGATTTGCCTCAGAATTGTTCAGTGAGGACTAAGAACAGGAGTGTGTGGGGGTTTCAGTGAAACAAAAGTGACTATTAGTCGATAATTATTGAAGCTGGATGATGGATACATAGGAGTTCATTACACAAAGATCTTTACTTTTGTAAATAGTAGACATTTCCCAAAGTGAAAAATTTTTATTTTCCATTACTGGCTCAAATAGCTTGAGATTCAACATGTTTATTATGACATAGCATTCTGCACTTTATTTTGCTTGTTACAAAAGTTAGGCAGGGTAGAAGCTAATGGTGGACAATCTAGTTAAAAGTCTTTTGTAGACCAAGAAAACAATTTTAAAATGAATGTTTTATTAATTATAAGTCTCTCCAGGTGTTAATTATCAAATGGTCTAAGGAAAGTAGAATTGCAATTAAATTGTAATAATTTTGATACAGGCCAGTGATAGCATTTTGAAAGAGGGAAATTTGAAAGGTTAAAATATTTTTGTCTAATGCCATGGTTTGATTTATTGTTAATTTTTAACATTCTCATCATTGTAGACAAAGCAAAGGTATCTTTTTTGAATTTTCCACTTTTAATGTGAAAAGTTTTAATATTATTTCCTGAGATGAAGAGTCTTTTGTTTTCAGTCTGCTTCTGCTAATCATACTTGCATCTTTTGGGCTGAAATAATGTTTCCTTTTTAAGTACATGAAATTGAGTATTCAAGCTCATTTGGAATTTAACTTACCTTACCGTGGTCTTTCAAGAAAAATAACCATAAAAAGAGAATTTTAATTGATTAAACTAACTTACAATTAATGAGTAATTAGTAGCATTCAGATATTTTGCTAAATAATATAAATACATTATCTCATATAACCGTCCTAAGGACCTAAGTTAAGTACCATTATTATTATACATAATTACAGATTAAAGAACTGTGATCAGAGAAATTAAGTAGGACCTAAGGTAGGTACCATTATTATTACACATAATTACAGATTAAAGAACTGTGATCAGAGAAATTAAGTAACTTGTATAAATTAATATGGTTAGTGAGTGATAAAGCCTGAGAATAAAATTATACAATTTGGAAAAGTTTAGTGATTTTTGTTGTTGTTGCTGTTGTTTTATTGTGTTTTCTGTGTGTTTTGGTCACTTGTCATAAAATGACAGTAGCTGGTAAGTTCTACTTGACAACTATGTTTAAGGTATGTCAGGATATGCCCAGAGATCCAGACTAAATGTAGATTATCAATCAGTTTCAGAAGAAGCATAATAAAAAAAAGCATAGTTTTTGAATCAAGGCAAGTGGGATTTGATGTGTATATTTATCATTGATATCTGTGTGACAATAAGAAGTTTAATTAACTTAGTCTGGACTTCTTCATCTATAAAATGAGAATAGTAATGCCTATTTATAAGGTTTTGTAATTAGAGGTCATGAATTTAATATTTTTAAGACAGTACCTTGTACAGAGTTTAGGTATTTAATAAATAGCCACTTGTTTCACCATCTATCAGCTGTGTAACATTGAGAAGTTTATTAATCTTCTCCATGCCTCAGTCTCTTCATCTGTAAAGTGGGGATAATGATAATAATATCACCTTCGAAGGTTTATGAGGTTTACAAAATTAATTTTATATAAATGCTTCTAATAGCAGTGCTTGGCATATGCAAAACACTATGTAAGTGCTAGATTTTATTGCATTAGTATTAATGTAAGAATGAGAATTAGCATAAAAATTCATACTACACCTACTTTCTTTTCTGTGGTTTACAAAATGTAGGGAGATTTTTTTTTTTTTTTACTGATGTAAAGCTACCTTAAATATGATTAATGTATCTGAGTGATGATGTGTGAAAATTTAAAGTATGTGTACTACTAGGCTTCAAGTAAATCAAACACAGCAAATTATTTGATCTGAATCTAGACCCTGGCGATTAAGGACTTATCTGTACAATGAAAATATCAGATAATGATAGTATTTCAAATCAGTAAGAAAAGAATATATCAGTAATTAAGTGATGTGGGAAAAATTGGTTAACTATCTGAAAAAAATAGATTCCACCATCAAAGGACAATTACAAAGGAAAGATTGAGTAAAATGCTAAATGCAAATAAAGTAAAAAATAATGGCTAGAAGACTATGTAAGTGAAAATCATAAATTTAAAAACATGACAGATCTAATACAAATTAATACTTATAAAAGCCAATAACTAAATAGTAATCATTTATTCCCCTATCAAGTTACAAATAATTATAAACATTATTCTGTTTTATTATTTTTTTTTATCTTTAGCAGTCATTTATAATGACTTTTCACTATATGGTTAAGGTATCAACTTGATGCATTGCTCAGTTAATTTTTTCTTTGGTTTTTAGAAGCTGTTGTTTGAATTTAAATTTTTCTTATAATTATATAAAGCATTTACATGGTTCTAAACAAATGTGTAAAATATTTTCTGGGAAGCCTGGTTTCTATCCCTGATTCTTTCAACCTATTCTCCCCTCTTAGATAATTTACATTATTTTATTATTTTATATTGGGGGTTATTTTTCATTGTTCAAAACTATATAATTATATATCAATATTATATATATTTTTATCATATATGTTTTCACTCCCTTATTAAGTCAATGGGCACATATTAGAAACATTTTTTCCTCCATGATAATTTGTCAGTTATACTTAAAAATACATTTTGTAGAACTCTATATATCAATATATAAATATATTCCCCATTTCTTTAATAGCTGCTTTTGTACTCCAAAATGCAGATAAACTTTAGTTTATTCAACAATCCTCAACTGATGATGTTTGGATTGTTTCTAGTCTTTTGTTATTATAATAGTGCCAAGATAAATGGTCTTATGCAATGATCTTTTATGTTTTTGCAATTTCATCTTTGGGATGTAATTCTAGAAATTATTTTAGACTCATGGTTTTAAAGATCAGCTAAGTGAGCACACTTATATACCACTGGTGAGAGTCCAAATGGTGCATTCTTTGTCCAGATAAAGTTAGCACTAGCAATAGGTAAAAGGAAGAAAAAGAGAAAAAAGAGAAGAGGTACTCCAAAAAACCTATACTTTTTAACCACTTACTTTAATCTTTAGAAATTTCTTCAGGAAATACTCAGAAATTTTCACAATATTAAGGTACAAAGCTCTTCACTACAGTGTCCTTTATTTCTTAAAAGTCATTTGAAACTATCTAAATAATAATAAAGGTTACATTTAATTACTGCACATTCATGTAATTAAATGAATTGTAGCTATTAAAAGAATAGTTTTTTGGGGAAAAGGTAATGGCATGGGAAACTACTCATTGTGCAGAATATAAAACATAAAATATTGCAAGTGCTGTCAAAATGTTGTATATATACATAGATATATACAAAATATAATATGACAAAACACGAATGCTGCTGATCTCTGAGTGTTAGGATTAATGCAGATCGTCATTATTTCCTGAATTCACTGGAGCATGTGTTATAAAAAAAGAAAGAAAGAAGAAATGAATAAATATGTAATCCTAAAACCAATACAGGCATACTTTAGAGATATTGTGGGTTCAGTTCTAGACAACTGCAATAAAATAAATATGGCAATACAGTGAGTCACAAATTTTTTAGTTTCCCAGTGCATATGAAAGTTACATTTACTCTTTACTGTAGTCTATTTGGTGTGCAATAGAATTATGTCTAAAAAAATTACATGCTTTAATTACATGAAATACTCTATGGCTAAAAGATGTTAGCCATCTTCTGAATGTTCAGTGCTTCATAATCTTTTTGCAATAATGACATCAGAGATGACTGATCACAGATCACCATAACAAATATAATAATAATGAAAAAATGCGAGATATTGCTGGAGTTACCAAAATGTGACACAGAGACACAAAGTGAACAAATACTGCTAGAATATTGTCACCAATAGACTTATTCAACACAAGATCACCACAAACCCTCACTTTATAAAAACTATAATATCTGTGAAGCACAATAAAACAAATATGCCTATATATTATTATATATCAATTATATTTTAATAAAACTGGAAAATGAATGAATATTTAGAGTAGTTTGATTTTTATTTTTTTTTAAATTTTTAACATTTTTTCATTGAGTGATAGTCATTTTACAATGTTATGTCAAATTCCAGTGTAGAGCACAACTCTTCAGTCATACACGAACATATATATATATTCATTGTCACATTTTTTTTTCTGCTATGAGCTACCACAAGATCTTGTATATATTTCCCTGTGCTGTACAGTACAATCTTGTTTATCTATTCTGCACCTTAAAATCCCAGTCTGTCCCTTCACACCCCCCGCCCCCTTGGCAACCACAAGTTTGTATTCTATGCCCATGAGTCTGTTTCTGTTTTGTATTTATGTTTTGTTTTGTTTTGTTTTTAGATTCCTCATGTGAGCGATCTCACATGGCATTTTTCTTTCTCTTTCTGGGTTACTTCACTTAGAATGACGTTCTCCAGGAACATCCATGTTACTGCAGGTGGCGTTATGCTGTCAGTTTTTATGGCTGAATAGTATTCCATTGTATAAATATACCACCTCTTCTTTATCCAGTCATCTGTTGATGGACATTTAGGCTGTTTCCATGTCTTGGCTATTGTAACTAGTGCTACTATGAACATTGGGGTGCAGGTGTCATTCTGAAGTAGGGTTCCTTCTGGATATAAGCCCAGGAGCAGGATTCCTGGGTCATATGGTAAGTCTATTCCTAGTCTTTTGAGGAATCTCCATACTGTTTTCCACAGTGGCTTTCCTTGCTTCCCTCTCCCACTCTTAATGATTTAGATGTCTTCTTTTACAATTTGTGTTTATTCTATTTGTAATTCATGGCAGTTATCTCCTTTCCAGTTATGAGTTTCTCATTTTTGCAGCATCCTGCTTCTTTTCTATTTAGAGTTGACCTGTCAATATTTCTTTTAGCATGGATTTAGTGTTGCTAAACTCTTAGTTTTTGCTTGTCTCTGAAGTTCTTTACCTCTCCTTCTATTCTAAAGGATAGCCTTGCTGGATAGAGTATCCTAGGCTGCATCTTTTTTTCATTCAGGACTTTGAATATACCTTGCCAGTCCCTCTGGCCTGTAGTGTTTGTGTAGAGAAATCAGCTGAGAGCCTTATGGGGGTTCCCTTGTAACTCACTCTTTGTATTTCTCTTGCTGCCTTTAGGATCATTTCTTTATCCTTGACTCTGGTCATCTTGATTATGATATGTCTTGGTGTGGGTCTGTTTGGGTTCTTCCTGTTTGGGACCCTCTGAGTGTCCTGTATTTGGATATCTGATTCCTTTAGGTTTGGGAAGTTTTCAGTCATGATTTCTTCCAAGACCTTTTCAATCCCCTTTGATCTTTCTTCCCCTTCTGGAACCCCTATTTTGCATAGATTGGCATGCTTTATATTATCCCATAGGTCCCTCATATTGTTTTCATTGTTTTTTATTTGTTTTTCTTTCAGCTGTTCTGATTGGGTGCTTTCTGTTGTCCTGTCTTCTAGGTCACTTATTCATTCCTCTGCATTATCTAGCCTGCTTTGTACAGCCTTTAGGTCAGCTCTCATCTCAGCAAATGAGTTTACTAATTCTACTTGGTTCTTCTTTATAGCTTCTATCTCATTTTTGACATATTTTATATCTCTAAACACGATTTCTTTTAGTTCCTTCAGTACTTTGATCACTCCTTTTTTGAAATCTTGATCTAATAGGCCATCAATGTCTATTTCCTTGATCGTGCTTTCAGGGGATTTCTCTTGCTCTTTTAATTGGGATTGGTTCTTCTGCTTCTTCATATTGCTCATATCTCGCTGGCACTGTGGTTTAAGGAGTATCAGTTATCTAGTTCTCCTGGAGACGGTGTGCTCTTAATGATTTTATCGAGAGGTCTTTGTGTCTTCGCCCTGTTTCATGAACACAGCTTGCTGTTTCCAGAGGCCCTCTGTTGGCGCCCTCGTCTGTGCTGCTTCCAGTGGCTGTTGGCTAGCAGATCATGCCCTCTTCTAACACTGGATCAGGAGCTGAATTCTTACCCGATGGGCGGGCCTGTCACTCCCCCTCCTGATGCCGCAGTCAGATGCTGCACTGGGAGGCGGGGGAGGCAGGTGGGCAGATCGCTTCCCCTCCCAGCACCGTGGTCAGGTGCTGCGTTCCTGCCAGGAAAGAGGGTTACTGCCCACCCTCTCCTGGGGCTGGTTGCTCTGCTGCACTGTGCAGCTGCCACTCTGCCTCAGGTCAGCACTCCAAAGGTGGGCTCAGGGAAGACCGAGGAATGGCCCCACCCCTGCTCCATGCCAAATCTCAGCTCCTGGTTTGTCTTGGCGGCACAAGTTCTCTGAAGTGCCAGGGCAGAAAGACATATGCAATGAAATAAAAACTTCAAACTTTTAAATAATTAAAAGAACAAAGTTAAAAAAACAAATAGCACCTTAAAAATATAAAATATATATGTATATAAATATAACTTAGAAAGGATCAATATTAAGTATATAAGGATATTTCCTATAGAAAAAAAGTATGTCAGGTGATGGAAAGGAGATACAAAAGAGAACAGAAAAAATTCTGGAGGAATAGCCACAGCAAATTCACAAAAGGCAATATACATACAAAAAGTAGTCAAGCAATAATGTGGATGAATCTCACAAATACAATTTTTAGTGAAAGAAGTTAGGCACTTAAGATTACATACTATATGATTCAATTTATATAAAATGCAAAAATGGAATGCAAATAGGCAAAGTTAGTCTACAAAGTTTGAAGTCAGGAGAGTGGGTACCCTTGGCAGTGGTCATGACTGGAAATAGGCATCAGGGGTCTTCTCAGTGGCTAGTTATGTTCTCTTTCTTGATCTGTGTTCTAGTTACCTGGCTCTGTTCAGTTTTTACCAAACTGTGCACTTCTGATCTGTACATTTCCCTTTGTATTATACTTCAGTAAAAATATTTTTAATTAATCAGATTAAGCTGGATTATGTTCACATTTCAGCAAAATGCCAGACAACATCTTGAATTCATATAGAAGATATCCAAGCAGAAAATAACATATTGGCCTTTAAAAATTTAGTGTGAAAATCATAATGATTTTGTAAACCTGTGAATTTTATTTTAAAGATCTTCTTCTGTCTGGTTATTTTTAATCCTGCCATTCCTAATGTAACAAACAGAAAGGCAAAGAGTATCATTTCAATATCTTATACATATTGACCTGGGTATTGAGATATTTTATTTCAAAACTCTATACCAAATCTAGATTGGTGCATATTAAAGCATATTTGTGTGGTTTATTCTGAGTCAAATCTACTTTTAAAGTAAGCATGCATAGACTGGGATTTCAAAATTGTAGAATAGATAAACAAGATTATACTGTACAGCACAGGGAAATATACACAAAACGTTATGGTAGCTCACAGAGAAAAAATGTGACAATGAGTGTGTATATGTCCATGTATGACTGAAAAATTGTGCTGAACACTGGAATTTGACACAACATTGTAAAATGATTATAAATCAATAAAAAATGCTAAAAAAATAAAGTAAACATGCAATATGCAGTAAATAATAATTTTATAGTTTTCCCTATAATAAAAATGTATGCTTGTCTTCAGTATAAAGAACTGGAAAACAAAATTTATAAAAAATAAAATAAAAATCACATATATTTTTACCATCAAAACTTACTATTAAACACTTTTGTCCTTCCAAATTTGTTTCTATGCAACTACACTCCTTTATAACCTATGTTGAGAAAATTGAGAAAACTTTTGAAGCATGCCAGAGAAATATTGGCTGTTCTGTCAAGTACACTCTTCAAGATTATCTCTGCCTTTCACTGCTTTAAAGTTATTTTACTAAGTTGTAGAATACTAACAATAAAGGAAATAATATTTGTGTATAGAAATGATAATTGGTTGCCTTTATATCATAATATTTAAGTATTCCTAATTTTACATCATGATATTTACAAGATATCAAGGAAAAGAGTAAATATCACTCAAAATTGACCTCCTCTTTTGGGGAAGGGGCTAATGCATTTTTAGCTGTGTGCAGGATACTTGTATCATGTTAGGTGGAATTATGACCTTGTTATTGTCTTTATTTGGAGATCAAATATTGCCTAAGGATGTCTATAGGAGCCAAGTTGACAGTGGGAGACTTGTGATGGGTTAACTTTATATGTAAACTTGACTGTCCCAGAGGGTGCCCAGAAATTTATTTAAACGTTATTTCTGTGTATGTTGGGGTGTTTCTGGAAGAGATTAGCATATGAATTGGTGGACTGAATAAATCAGATTGCCCTGCCTAATGTGGGTGGATGTCACACATTTCTTTAGTGCCAGGACAGAGCATAACGGACAAGGAAGGAATAATTCTCTCTTTCTGCCTGACTGGCTGAGGTGGAACATTAATCTTCCTCTGCCCTCTGATGGGAGTTACACTGTCAGTGCTTCTGCTTCTCAGGCCTTTGGACTCAGACTAAAACCACACTACCAGCTTGCCTGGGTCTCCAGTTTTCAGACAATAGATCATGGTACTTTATATCTATATATCCATATCTACATCTTTATTTATCATATTGTTTCTGTTTCTCTGGAGAACTCTGATCCTCCTGATGCTCTGGAGATGCTATTGAACTATGGATATGGGTCATTTTTAAAAATATGTTTATAAATTGATTTCAGCATTACTTATGACCTACATAGCTGTATATGTTTTCCAAATTCTCCTTTGAACTAGTTATAACATCTTATTGCTATTCAAATTAATTGATAGTATATAAAATCTATGGCAAATACTAATTTTCTACTTGCTTAGGAATCATGATTTTGTGTTGAAAAACGAGTTCAACATTTGCTTTTTTAACTTAAAATATATCATGAATACATTTTCATGCCATTAAATGTACACTGAAATCTTCTTTATAATGGCTCCATGATACTCCATCGTATAGATATACCATATGTCCTTTCACAGGTCACTTAGGTCATTTACAATTTTTATTATAAACAATGAACTAACGGAAAAATAAAGATTGCAGACACCACACTAGAATATAAGCTCCACAAGGACAAAGATATTTTTCTGTTTTTTCACTGATTTATTCCAGTGCCTACAAGACTTCTCAGAATATAAGATGTATAGGCTGTTAAATGTGTGTTGAATAAATACATGAACACGATAAAAATTTGGAAATGTAAATCAAAAGTTATTTATGTGTCAGATTAGCAAAGGTTAATAATATTCATAATATCCAGTACTGGCAAGAGCGTAGAAAGAAATGGCCTTATCCATTCTTGGTAAAATTTTAAATTGTGACCTCTCTTCCAGAGGGGACATGATAGTATCTATTAAAATATAAAATATGAGTACCCTGGATCAGCATTTATACTTCTGAGAATCTATCTTTTGGGATAAAATGTGTAACCATGCATACAGATGCAGAAAATTTATTGCAGCATTGTTTGTAAAAAAGAAGTCTTGGAAGCAACCTTGGTGTCAATCAATGGAGTGTTAGTAAAATAAACTTTGGTACATCCATGGAGTGGAATTCTATCAAATTTTATAAAAATAGTTATGTATAAAGATATTTAAAAGTACTCACAATATAGTAAGTGAAAAAAGCAAATTGTAGAACCATATGTATAATGTTGTATGATGTCATTTTAAAAATGCTTCCTGTATATGGATAGAAAATAAAATCTTGAAGAACATATACCAGACATTTAATGTGATTCTTTCTGACTGGCAGGATAGGAAAGAATTGTGAGAGGTTTTTCATTTTTACACTGTACATTTACATATTATTTTAACTCTTTTTGCAATAAGCATTGATTGCCCCTATAATTAAAAAGTAAAGGGGGCAAATAAATTCATATAAGACTTTGATTAAAACAGAGAGAAAAATGTTAAGCACATAATTCAGTTACCACAGGAGGGAGTTTTTTATATTTTAAGTTACCATGCTTTTTAATAAATTTTTCTGTTTCCTTTTCAGTAAAGAGTCAATAATATTGTTGAACTCAAGTGTTAAATGCTAGTCTGGACATAGTATAAATTATTTTCTCTACTCAAGATTTGGAAAGTATAAAACAATATTTTGAAGATAAGTGATTTTGAATGATTGTATTTCTTCTCAGTACTTCAATTGGATGAAATAGTATTAAGTTTTATCAATAGAAAAACTAGAAAAATCAAACACATCTCTATTCAACATTTCTGATTTTCCTCAGAGAAAGATATTTCTCACTTGATTATCAGTTCATGTTAAACATAAAGTTAATAATGACTATGTCACAGATATTAGAGTGATGTTACTATTTTACAGTCATTTATTAGTCAACATATGTCATTGTATATATACGTACACACATTTGCTCAGATAAATGTAAAACTTTATTTCTAAATGGATAATTTTATAGACATATTTGCTGATAATTAAAAAATGAGACCAAATATAAACACAAAATTATCATGGCCTTTCATAAAATAATATGAAAAATGAAGTCACTCACTTAATAAAGAATTGTGTCTAAAATGCATTCAGTTTAATTTAGATACTGCCACCTACTGCCTGCTTAAAATACCATGCAACTTCTTTGAACTTGCCATCTCCTTTTTTTTCCAAACAGAACATCCTTAGACCTCCTCTACTCCTCCATTTATAGTACTATTATATAATAGTTTAAAATACTTTCATATAGGAATCATTACTTATTCGACTACAAATTCCTCTACTGAGACCAGTACAGTGTATTGTATGTATCACATGTTCAATTATTTTTTATCAAATTGAAGTAAAGTATAAATTAGTGGTAAAACCAAAATTAGTTAGTAAATTTGTTTACCTATTCTTTTTGCTTTGCTTACTACTTTTTAAGGTTATACTTATTTAGTGGTATAAAATACATTAAATCATATTTTAAAAGTAAAGCATTTAAATTAAGAGACTGTACTCTGTTGCCTGTCTGAGTTCAAATCCTAGCTCTGCCACTTACTAGCTGTGTGGCTTTGAGTAAGTTACTCAACCTCTTAATGCTTCAATTTTCTTATTTGTAAAAAAGGGGATAATAGTAATAGAACCCACATGATAAAGTAATTATGAATATTGCATGAGTTAATATAGGTAAATTGCTTTCAACAGTATCTGATGTATTAAGTTTTATATGTATTTATTTTTATTATGTGTAGAAAAAGAATCACTTATATATGAACTTTGGGTAACTGGGAACAGCAGACAGATTAATCAAGTTCCAGTGCAAAGAAAAAGAAAAGAAGGTGAAAGAAAAACAGAATTTATTGGAAGTGATCAAAAATCTTTAGAATTCAGATGACACCAATATTAATAAGGAAATAGTTGCATTAAGTTTTGCAACTCACCTGTGAGACTAACAGAAAATTCATTGTGAAATTAAATGACTAATGCTACATAGATGTTAGTGACAGTATCTATATCCTAGAATTTAACTAGCAGTAACTAATTAGTATTCACTAAAGCCACATGAGCCAGTCAGTTATTGAATATTAAAGTCCCCATGTCAGAGATGGGGAAACTAAGAAATAAATCAATTTTTGTCAATATGATTTTATAGCCACCTTGCAGCACTGGTTAGATAGTTGAAAGCTATTTTTAAATCCTCATAAAATTTCTTTAAGGCAGAATGTCAAGATTATGATCTTCTTTCACAGTAAAGAGTAATTGAAGAATAAATGTTCCAGTTAGATGCAGGAAGAATTACTTGAGTCTCTAAATGGATCCCGTCTAATGAAAAAAATGACCAAACTGACATTTTAAACATTTATATATTTAAGTAGGGGGTATAGGTATATATTTATGTATAATAATATATACATATATATTAAAAGTTCTAAGGGCCTTTGATTGCTTACATAATAAATTCCAAGTTCCTTAGAATGATGTTCAAGATCTTCCAAGCTGAAATCAACAAAAACCTTTCTACTTCCTGTTGACCTGAAACGAATAGACTGACTGATAATTCTCCAACAAAGATGGTTTTGATCAGGATAAGCAGAGAACTGCAACGCAGGGTCTGCAATCATGGCAAGGCTCGTGCAAGTCTACACATAGCAAAGAAAGCAGAATGCTTTTATAGGTAGGAAAAGGAAGTGGGAGGGCTATAGTAAACCAAGAGTCCATGGCTTTTCATGGCTAAGTCTTTGCCAGGTTAGGTTTTTATTCTGTTGAGCTCTGCTAGCCACACAGGGCATGAGAGCGCCCCCTTCTGGTTTCCCAACTCTATTTATTTACTTATTTTTCCTTGGGTGCAATGTCTCACACAGGAGGAAAATTGCACAGATTGAAATTTATTAAGGCCCCATTCGAGTAACAAATAGGGGCAGGAGGGAGTACTCTCAGGCCTTTTTTTGTCTAAAGTCAATATATTGTCAAGATCATAGATTTTAAAAATCAGAAAAACAAAAGACAGAAGAAAATTTTTAAAAAATCAAAGATATTAGAAATCATCGAAATTGTTATGTCATCATCAAAGGTTTGGGGACAAATTTCCAATGGGTCTAGTCTGAATATCTTGGCAAAGCTGTCTCGTCAAATTCTGCTTACTTCATTTCCAGGAAATTGTTACTTTCAGGTCACAGATGACGTGCAGGTCCAGTCAGGGTTTGGAGCTTTTTTTTAGGTGTGTCATGTGAACCCAAGAGTTTATTCCTTGGAGCTTAGTGGCACAAGGATTGGTTAGGAGTACATGATAGGGACCTTTCCAATGAGGCTGAAGAATCCTTCTGGAGGTATATTTGCCAATAGACAAGATCTGCTGGTTGTAAGGTGTGATGCTCAAGGTCTTCATCTCCTGAGGGCACACTGTGGAAATATTGCTCTACCAAAACACGGTTATCTTTAATAGAAGAGATTAGGTCTTTGCAATAATAAAGTATTTCCCCTTCTCTCAGTTGTGAGGCAAAAGAAGTGGGAACCAAATGCACTCAAGGGTCCTATGACTATCTCAAAGGGTAAGAGTTTATAAGTTTCAAAAGGGGAGGATGTGAGTTTTAGAAAGACCAATTTTTTTTTGTAAAGTTCTTGTGGGCCTTCTACAAATTTTGGCAACTGAGTCTTAATAATGCCATTAGTGCATTCAACTAAGCCAGAGGATTAAGCATGGGTAAGTGTTGTAAAATCAGCCAAACAGCACAGAATTGTCAAAGAACTTGGGCAGTAAAATGGTTTTCTCATTCACTATGAAGTTCAAGAGGACTTCCTTAGGGAGGGACAATCTTGTCCAAAAGGACTGTAGCCTCAGAAGAAGCAGTAGCCTGTCTGCAAGGGAAAAGTTTAGTTTAGAGTGAAAATATACAGACTATGATTAAAACATATTTATACTCATGAGGTGAAGGAGGTTGTATGAAATCCATCTGTGAGATCTTAAATGATCCATTGGGCAACTTTAAATGTCTGGGAACAGTACAAATAGGTTTCCCTGGGTTGTACATTAAACAAATGGGACAAGAGAGGTAGACACTTTGCAGCCTTCTTCATGATTCCCCACCAATATTGATTTATGAATACTACCATTTAGCCAGTAGAACAATGGTTTAATGCATGTACAGTGGTGAGGAGGGGGAATTTTAGGGTTTCCAGTAGGGCTGGGTTGTTATTTTGTCCAAACCAGAGCTTTCTCTTTTTATCAAACCAACAATGGTTGAATTTCTAATCTTGGTTTTTTGTTTTCTGAGGCCAATAGTTTGGCCTCTTTTGCCAGTTTTTTCAAGTTATTATTTGGGGAAATATTCATTTAGACCATGATTGAGGTTTGGCTGCTGTTGGTTTCAAGAGTAGAATTCCTTAGTTTCCAGAAAGTTAACTTTAAAATGCCCCAGATCCTTAATAATAACTAAATAGCAGGTAAAATTATTGCATTCAAGAATTCCTGAACATAGGGGCCATTTTTAATTTTGTTTCCACAGGAAGTGATACAGGAAAAATGGGATGTGAGAGGATGACCAAGTCCCAGGTCTCAGGCGAGTCCCTGGGACGTGCCCCATCAAGTAAGAGTCCTTGACTCTACACAAGAAAGAATTCAAGAGTGAGCCACAGTTGAATAAAAGTAGATTTATTCAGAGAAATACACACTCCATAGACTGAGTGTAGGCCATCTCAGAAGGTCAGGTAGGCTACAAGGCATGGAGGTGGGTGTTTAAAGTAAAAGTAGGTACATACTCCATAGAAAGAGTATGGACCATCACAAAAGGAAAGAGAAAGGCAGAAGGGCCTAGGGGAGACACATTCCATAGGCAGAATAGAGCCATCTTACTCAGAAGGGAGAGCGGGGGCCTCAGAGCATGGGTTGGCTGGGAAAATGAGATTAACCATAAGGTCTGGGGGTGTTAGTTTTTATGGGCTTGGTAACTTCATATGCTAAAAAGTGGGAGGATTATTCCAACTACTTTGGGGTAGAGGCTGGGATTTCCAGGAATTGGAGCACTGCTCACTTTTTGACATTTTATGGTTAGCTTTGGAATTGTCATGGCACCTGTGGGAGTGCCATTTACCATGCTAATATATTACAATGAGCATATAATGAAACTCAAGGTCTACTGGAAGTCAATTCTCCTACCATCTTGACCTCAAGTTCTATTGGGAGTTGACTTTTCTGCCATCTTGGTGCTAATTGCTGTGTCATTTGTTTAAGGGCTGTGCCTTGCCCCCTTCCTTCCTGTGTCAGAAATAAGAAAGTCACATTATTCCCACAACATTCTAAAACCATGAGCTGCTTTGACCACATATCTACTATCAGAATAAATGTTGGCAGTTTTGTCTTTGGCTAAAGTACAAGCCTATGCAAGAGAGTTTAATTCAATCTGTTGGGCTGAAGTAGCCTTGGGTAAAGATTCTGCTTCAACAACATCAAAAGGGGTTGCAATAGCATACCCAGCACAATATTTACCATTGTCACCTTCTAAATAGGAACCATCAGTGAACCACGAGAAGTCATTGTTATCCAAAATAGTCTCCTGCAGATCATCTTGAGGAGTCAGGAAATGGTCTATCCCTATTAAACAGGCCTGGGGTTACTTTGTAAGTGGTGGAGGGGGAATGAGTAGCCAGGTTAATTAAGGCGATTATAATGTAAAAGAGCTTGTGAAGTGCTATTAATAAAAGAACTTCATAGGAGGTGAGGCAGCTGGCTAAGAATTGTTGAGCGTGAGGAGAATTCAGAAGGGCTTCTACTGCATGTGGTACAAAAATGGTTAAAGGGCATCACACAATGATTTTTCTTGGTGGCCTTAACCAAAAGGGCAGTGGGCATAATGTCTTTGAGACAAGGGGAGTATCCCCATGGCACAGAGTCTATTTGCTGACTCTAATACCTCATGGGTTGATAGCAGTCCCTGTGTTTCTGGGTGAATACCCCAACGGCATTTTCCTCCTTTTCATATTGAAAAAAAAAAGGAAATCTGATAATTGGGGTGGCTAAGGGCAGGTGGGTTTCTCAAACTCTCCTTTAAGGCTTTGAAGACTAAGTTATCTAATTCTTCCCATAAAATTGGGTCAGAGTTGTTATTGCTGAGAAAAATGTACAAAGGTTTGGCCATAGGAGAGAAATTGGGCATCCAATTTCAGTAATAACCAACTGGTCCAAGAAAACTTCACAGTTGGCACTTAGTTTTGGTTTAGAGGAACTTAGGACACCACAAAGTCTATGTGGATCTAGGTGTAGCCCTTGTTCTGATATCAGATGCCCTAAATATGGAACCTATGTTTGGGCCAACAGCAATTTTCCTTTGGCAACCTTGTGTACTTTTAAGGTTAAAAGATTTAACAAGTAGATGCCAACATCCTGTAAGGAGGCTTGAGAAGGAGAGCATAGAAGCAAAGTATCCGCATACTGCAACAAAGTAGAACGCGTAGGGAACTTTGTGTCATACAGAGCAGCATTCAGGATTTGTGAGAAATAAGGAGTCTCAGTATAACCCGAGGCCTTACTGTCCAGGTGAATTGTTTTTCTTCCTAAGTGAAGGCAAAAAGGTATTGGCCAGCTTCATGAAATGGAACATGGAAGAATGTATAGCATAAATCAGCTACAGTAAATAATTTGCTTCTGGTGGGAAAGAATGTTAGTAACATAAAAAAGATAAGAATTAATACCTGGTGTCAAGGGAAAACAATGTTGTTTATTGCTTGGAGGTCCTGGAAAAAGCTCCACTCTTCAGGTTTTCTCAAGAGTAAAGTAGGAGTGTTACTGGTACTAGTACAAGGATAATAAGGCCTTGGTCCTTTTAATCTTCTATTATGGCCTTTATGCCTTGAAGGGCTTCTTTACTGACAGGGTATTGTTTTACTCTGCAAAGAGGTTTTGAGGGATCTGTTTGAATCTTGATGGCAGGTGTTATTGAATTTTGCCAACAGCAGTTAGAGATTTTGTCCATAAGGGAAGTGGTAGCTAATTCAATAGGGGCAAATTATCAGTGTTTCTTGAATCTGCCCTAGTACAGTCAGAGACAGAACAAATAAAAGATGTCAAAGTTCATTTACTTCACCTGGTGGGTTACTTTCATGACTGCTGGCAAATTCTAGAATTATTTCCCCATTTTGGGAAAAAGAAATCCCCACAAGATATTTCTCTAAGTCACAGCCTAATAAATGGATAGGGGTGGATGAACTAAGGAGAAAAGAGTGGGTGTCTCTCAAACAGCCTAAACAAAAGGGTAAAGGTACAGAGGCAAGATCCTTTTGAGGTTCATTAGAGATCCTCACTGTTAGGTAGTTAGATAAGTGGGGGCACCGGGCAGATTGGTGGAGGAGAGGGAGGATGATCTGAAGATGATATTACGCCCGCCTCCAACATAAAAGGGCTTTACTTCTTCTAAATGAGTGCCAGCAAGAAATTGGTTAAAACTCAATAGCCGTGGTTGCGCAGTAGCAGAAAGGACTTAATCGGACACGACTCAATGCTCATTGTATTATAATTAACATTGCAGTTTAGACCCCCCTGCCATGGGTTTTTCTGTGTACACCATGGGTAAGGACACGTGAAAAGGGGCCAAACATGACTAAGCACTCCAGGGGCAAGATCTGTCAATCAATCAAAAGACCACCTCTAAGCGAGGGTGTAAGAGAAAGGGGAGAAAAAAATCCCACCACTTTTCCTCCCTTGGATCAGTTTACTTCCTTTTCTTGGAGGTTTACTTTTCCTTTTTTTAAATAAATCTTAAAAAATATTTTGCAACAGGACACACCATCTCCCAGCTGTAAACTTATCTTTCAGTTATGACAAGAGCTGGGGTCTTTACCTTTGGGGGTAACACCACTATTTGAACTGTTTTAGTAGTGGGGCGGGGGTTGTTTTATAGTAGAAGGGTTGAGCACCGTTTTGCTCCAGCATCAGTTAGGACTGGAAAAAATTCATCCCCAATCTGGAGTAATGTATTTGAAGTTAATTAAGAGTAAGGATTGGTCATGTATAACTGAAAAATTGTGCTCTACACTGGAATTTGACACAACATTGTAAAATAACTATAACTCAATAAAAAGATGTTTAAAAAAAAAAAAAGATTAAGGATTGGGAAGAGCCCCTGCAGTTTCTTGAAGCCCCGTCATTGAAAACTGGGAGTATGTGGGAGAGGCTGGCTAGAAGGCTGAAGGTGCCTAAAATTCTTAAATTTGTAACAATCTCTTTTGCAATGTTCTGGCTCTTTGCAATAGTTACAGAAACTAGGAGAGTTTTAATCTCGTTTAGGAGGCTTCTTTTGCTGGAGCTGAAGATCAAGAATTTTGGCCATCTCCCTTTTAGGTGACTTATCTGGAGTGAGAGAGAGCTGGTTTGCCAGATTAGCTAAATCTGGAGTGGACATAGTTTCCCATTCCAACCTGGTTATTTTTACTAGAAGAGAAAGGTTCCAGTTCAGCCTATTAGTGAATGTAGAGTTAAGCTACATTTAACTACCAGGGTAAAATCAACATCTGAAGGGGAAAAAAATAATTTTCTTTAAAAACAATCTGAAATTGATTGTACTATTCTTAAACAGCTCTGTCAGATGTTTGCATGCAGGCCTGAATTTTTTTCCAGTCCACAAGCTTTGAATAAGGACTTGGAATTGCTTGATGAAATCACTCAGCAATTGCCCAAACCTGACCATGTAATAAGTTAGCAATAAGTTAGCATGCTGGTCTCCTCGTTGTAATTCTAGAGGCCTTTCAGAATTTTCCCAATTATCAGTTTTCATCCAATGTTGGGCCTGGCTTTTATTAACAAGCACATGAAATAGCTGATATAATAAAACTAGGTCGATAAGTTTGAATGACTATATTAAATGTCTCAAGAAATCTGTGAATATATTTGGTTATTTTGGGAAAATCTTTGGCTATGGCTCACAGTCAGCTTAAGTCCAGGGAGTATAAGAAATTAAGGGTTTATCCTCTGGATCCTCAGAAGGCATAATTTTAAGGGAACAGGTTCTGATAAGTTCTAAAGAATAGGGAATGAGAGAGTTTCAGAGACAGGGGGAAGTTCGGTGAGAGAATTAGTGTGGGGAATTTGAGAGTACAGTGGATGCATATGTGGTCTAGAAGGGAGGGAATAATATGGTGCCAGAGGCAGAGCCTGAGACAAAGAAACCAAAGAAGCCTGAGGCTTTGGGGAGCTATTTAATCTTTCTTTAGTCCTTTGTTTGCCTCAGTTAATCTTAAAATCTTATTTTGCAGAGAGGCAATTTTAGACTCCTGGTAATGTTGGGTAGCCTTAAAATATCAATGGAACAAAAGCATTCTACTCATTACTGGAAATTTTGATCTATTGTAGTCCAATTCTGTTTTAAGTTAATTAAGTTTCATGATTTCAAAAGTTCCCCATAATTGTTACCAAAGGCAAGTTCATGTGCCCGCCACACCGTGAGGCCAAACAAACTGAAACATCAAAGTTTGAAGCAGAGAAAGGTTTATTGCAGTATTGAGCAAGGAGGACTTACACCCAAGAAAACTCCAAACTCTCCAAATGGTTTCAGCAAAGCATATTTAAAGGCCGGGGGTGGGGAGGGGGGCACAGGGTATGTGGTCAGCTCATGCACAATCCTCTGATTGGTTGATGTCGAGGTAACAGTGCTGTCAACACTATCAACCCCTAGGTGAAAGAGGGTCTGGGGCCACATGCTCTTCATCATTAAGTAGCTCATTTCTTCCCTTTGGTGGTGGTTTTAAGAGTATGAAAACTCAGGAAATATACATGAGATACTATCATCTGGGTACTTCAGAGAGGAGCTGCAGCAGAGGATTGCGGGGAGGGGTCTGATCCTGGAGGGCCCCACAGGGTCCTGCTCAGTTACATAACGACCTTTGATGTTCTAAATTGCCTTTGGTAAGGTTGGTCCATTTAGTCAGAAATGAACATGAGGAAGGACCTTGTATTTAAACATAAAATCGGCCTGAGTCCTGGTGGGGGAGGGGAGGCTATGGTATGCCTTTGAAATGCTTAGGTAACCGGTATCCTGTTTTCTAGAGGTTTTTCTTCTAGAGTGAAGGACAATTTTCAAACACTTCAAACAGCTTACAGCACAAACAGCTCAATTCAAACAGCTTGCAAACCCATCCCAGCCAGTCTTAAGGAGGCAGCTTGGTCCTGGAGGAGCCAGGCTAAAAGCTTTTTTAGCCAGTCTCCAGAAGATAGCCTTTCCAAAAGAATAGTCTAAAATCTGAAAACCTGGCACTATGTCAGAGAAATAACTTCTATTCCTGAAAGAATGGGTTGAAGGCTAGCCAGTCACAGTCACGAGAAGTAGTTTCTGTTCCAAAGGGAACGGGATAAGGCTAGCCACTTTAGGTCCAACAGTCTGACCTCAAATAAGACCTAAGTGCCAAGTGTACTGGAATACAGAATGAGATCTTAACCAGAAAGATGAAACCTTTAAATAAATCTCAAATAAAGCCTGGAGAGTTTAAAAAATCAAGAGTGTATGAGTCCAGATCCAGGAAAAGATGTATCTTTAAACTTCAGGGTCAGCAAGAAAAGCAGTGAGTGACAATGGGCTTAATTGTGGGTACCACAATTGTTCATTCACCAGTCCTGGAGCCATCAGCAGTCTTCTCTGGTCCCCCTATGGACCACCAAAATGTTGACCTGAAATAAATATACTGCCAGATATTTCTCCAAAAAAGATCATTGTCCAATATACTTTCTATGAATTGTCCAATATACTTTCAATAAATTTCTCTTCTATTTAGGAAAGTTAGAGTCAGTTTATATTTTTCTTATAAGCAAGAGAGCTGACTGATGCACTGGCATATTGCCTGGCACACAGTTGATTATTAATATTTGTAAGTAGAGATTAAAAGAGAATAATAGTCTTTTACTTTGTTCCACAATTATTTGTTTTTCTTCCCTTACTAGATTTTGAGATATGTTTATATACATATATATCCTACATAATTTCTTATATGAAACATTAGCTGAATATAACTGAATCCACCAAATAATTGATAAGCAGATTTTATTTTAAATAACCAAATTAAATAGTTTTTCTATGAAATAATTTGCTTCCAGACTTCATGGCTAACTCATACCAACCTGTTTAAAGGTGAGATAGATGCCCTTTTGATTATCTCCACTTCTATCTCTTTTTCTGTAACTCATGTGGCTTGCCTCTGATTGGCCAGAATTTCCTATTCAAGATATCAGGAATCATCCACCTACTATTTTGTCAAAACTTGTTATATTCTTTACCTATTCTCTCTGTGTTTTGCATCTGTTTCATAAACTGAGAACTCAATTAACCAGGTAAGCTAATCTATAATAATAATGGACCCTTTTTGGCTTTATGGATAGTACTACTTTATAATGGCCTTTTAAAAAATTAATAAACTTTATTTTTAAAGCAGTTTTTGGTTCACGGCAAAATTGAGCTGAAATTACAGAGAATTCTCGTATATCCTTTGTCTCCACCCCACACACAAGCTCCTCCACTATCAATGTTCTGTACCACATTGGTACATTTGTTACAATCAATGAACTTAAATTGACACATTATCACCCAAAGTCCATAGTTTAGTTTATGGTTCATTCTTGAGCTTGTATATTCTATGGGTTTTGACAGATGTCTAATGACATGTATTCACTATTGTAGTGTCATACACAATAATTTCACTGCCCCCAAAATTCTCTGCATTCCTCCTATTCATCCCTTCCTCCTTCAACCCCTGGAAACCACTGATCTTTTTACTGTCTTCATAGTTTTGTTTTTTCCAGAATGTCATGTAGTTGGAATCATAGAGTATGTAGTCTTTTCAGATTGACTTCTTTCACTTAGTGATATATATTTAATGTTCCTCCAGTCTTATTATGACAATAGCTCATTTCTTTTTAGCACTAAGTAATATTCCATTGTTTAGATGTACCAGAGTTTATGTATCCATTCACCTGCTGAAGGGCATCTTTGTTAATCCAAGTTGTGGCAATTATAAATAAAGCTCCTATAAACATTTACATGCAGATTTTATTGTGAAAATAACTTTTCAATTCATTTAAGTAAGTACCAAGGGACATGATTGCTGTATCATGTGGTAAGAGTATGTTTAGTGTTGTAAGAAACTGCCAAACTGTCTTCCAAAGTGGCTATATCATTTTGCATTTTCACCAGTAATGTACGAGAGTTCCTGTTGCTCCACATTCTCACCAGCATTTGATATTGTCAGTGCTCTGGATTTTGGCCATTTTGATAGCTATGTAGTGATACAATGCTCTTTTGGAATCAATACTTACTTTAAAGAGTGATTTTTCTGGTAGAAAATTTAGGTCTCTAGGCTCAATTCTAAGGGATATCTGGATTTTGTGGGGCCACTTACATCCCACAACTTAACACACCACTTATTTCACATTACTTTATATTTTATTATTTTTTCCTACATGTGTTATATCTTTATAATGTTTCAATTACATTATATGTTATTTGAGAACAGGTACTGTTGTGTTAAACTTTTGTGCATGACCAAAAAATCCTAGCACAGTGTCTTGTAGATTAAAAAAAAAGAACTAACACAGACTAATAGACAGGTTTAATACAGTCTAATTAAAATGACTAGTGAAGACTGCATTTATTTGTGGTGTGTAAGCATGGAAGTATGTATTTTATATATGGTGAATATATATTAGGAAATAATTGCAACAATGACTTGTTGGGGTTTCTAAGGTAAACTTTTATAACATCTTTAAATTGTTATTTCTGATACATATAAATCTGAATAATTTCTTAGTGAATGTTCGTCTGATGGACTATCTTAACATAATTACCAAAAAACATTTTTTTTTTATTATTCTGAAACCAGAGTGTATTTTGGTGCTTAGGACAATACAGTTGGAGTGATTTGTAACTGACTCCCTATTATTTCATTTGTATGCTTATATTGCATTTACATCTAGAAGTCTAATTGCTTTGAACTCACTGTAGGACTTCAATGGATATGTTTAATAAGAACAGCTTGGCTATGATGAACTTAAATTTTGTTCAGAAGCATATGCATTAAAATGTGTGGCCCATTCATTTATTTATAAATTCAGATCCACCCCCCCCACCCTCCCTTTTATTTCTGAGAACATTAATGGGAAAAGATCAAAAGCAACATTTGCAACATGCTAAATTAGTTTATAAGACCAAAGAACAAAGAGACTATTTCCTAAGCTGATGTGGCCTTAAGTGTCATAAATGTGCCTGAAGCATGCTGGGAGCAAACACTTGTTACAAACTGTATAGGACCTCTTTTTCTCTCTTTCTACTCTTCTCTCTTTTCTAGGGTTTATCTTTCTTTCTACCCCTTCACCAAGAGACTTTCACTTATCTGCTTATAAAAACTCTTCCTTTTTTTCCAGAAAAGCCAATTGATTGTCTTATTGTCTACTTCTTTTATTCTACTAATCATAAGAAATGCACATAAATTAGCCTAACTTAACACTTAAAGTATTTAAATAAAAATTATATTAAATTATTTAATATTCAGTTCTCCTTTAGACATCTTTTGCCTGTAGTTTTATTGTGTTTACAGGCAATATCAACTATGAGGATATTTACATTATCTTCAAAAATGTAAGTGATATTTTAGAAAGCTATTCATATAAACAGAAAAGACATTTACTGTATGTTTATGGCTGGCTTAATTTTATGTCTTATAAGGTGACTACATGTGGACTTGATTGGTTGTATTAAGTTTGTGCCACTTAATTATGCACAACTTTAAGTGATAACATAACCAGCTTCTTACGTTCATTTATTTGTGTATGTTTTAAGGCAAAAAGAGACTTTTTTCTGGTACTCCTATTACAGATCAGTCAGCAGGAAATCTGATGAAACAAATAGACCTAATGAGATATATAATCAGGAAGTTACAAATATTACAGTCTTCAATATATTATTTTTGCTTCTTTATATGTTTGGTAACCATTTAAAATGTAAATTTTATACATAGCCTATTTTCTTGTTATAGTAAATATTATGTTGGGAAAATTGGAAGTGAAAAAATAATGAATTATTTTCCTTCAGTCTACAACAAATTCTATAATAGTTTAGTGGAAGATGTTAGAATAGAATCAAAGTCTGGGTTCTAGTCTTGGTTTTGCTAACTTAAATATTTAACCTAGGATAGTCACTTTTCTTCTCCTGTTGTCATTGTCCTAATCTAGGACAGAAATTGAAAATATAAGTCAACTCTGATCAAACAATTTGAAATGAGTCTATTTGAGGAAAAAAACCCCAAAAACCTGTATTTCATCAACACTAATAGCTTGAACTACTTATTTTAGTGATCTGTTGGGAAAGACAGACATGACCTGGGAATTCTACCACATATTCATTGGACATAAGCTAAAGCAGATCTAGCACAGAAATAAAAATTTACCAGAAAATAAGGAAGCAAATAGCAATGCTTGGAACAACTGAAAAAGAAGTAGATTAAAATTATCTATTGTGATAAAAAGATATTCCTTCCTGATGTAGCACGTAGGCTTGTTATGTGGAAACCACCCTTTGGAAAGAGACAGAGTGACTGATATTCTTCATAGTTTGCGGAGGGTGTAAATCTGTAGGAATAATGTAAGCTCTGTGAGAGTAGAAATTTTCGTGTGTTTTGCACACTGATGCACCAAAGCACCCATAATAGAGCCGCAATATAAGTACTCAAAAATATTTGTTTAATGAATAAGACATACCATTCTTACGTAAATATTGCATTGTAGAAGTAAAGAAATACAAGGAAATAAAGAAACAAAATAAGTATAGGGACTGCAGCAGTATGGATCATTAGCCTGGAAACTAGGGGACCTGTTCAAAAAGGTTAGTGGAAACAGGAAAGTTAAACTAGTTATCTCTAAATTTTTATTCAATTATAAAAATATAAATTACTTTTTAATTCTTCAGAAGGAAATTTCTCCTGTTTCTCTCTTTCTCCTACTACTTGTCCCTGTTTAGTTTATATAACATCATATTGTCATTGATGCATTTTGATCTAAATGCACCCTATAAACTTGCATTTTTCCCTTTTTTCATTAATATTTAATTTTAAACCAGTTTTTGAGGATTACAGAAAAATTAAACAGAATGCACACAAGTTTCCCATATACCTCTCCTCCTTCACAGTTTCCCCTTTATTTACTTTTTGTTTTAGGATGGAACATTGTTACAGTTTACAGTTTGTGAATCAATGTTGATACATTACTATTACTAAAGTTCAAAATGTACATTAAGATTCACTGTGGTAGAGAGTTCTACTGAGTCTTGCCGAATGCATAATGTCATGTATCTACCATTACAGTGACATACTGAATAGCATCACTGCCTCAAAATTGCCTCATGGTCCACCTATTCATTCCTTCCACTCCTAAGCCACAGAAAACCAACGATCTTTTTACTTTCTAAATAATTTTGCATTTTCTAGAATGTCTATAATTGGAGTCATAGAGCATGTAGTTTTTTCAGACTGGCTTCTTTCACTCAGCAATAATCATTTAAGTTTCCTCCATTTCTTTTGCGGTGTGATAGCTCATTTCTTTGTTGTTGTTTCTTTCCCACTTTATGAAGATATAATTGACGTAAACCATTGTGTAAGTTTAAAGTGTACAATGTGATGATTGGAAACACATACCCATACTGAAAAATGATTACCACCATAGGGTTAATTAACACTTCCATCACCTCACGTAATTACCACACTTTTTGTATGTGTGTGGTGAGAGCATTCTACTCTCTTAGTAACATTCAAATATATTGTTAACTATAGTCACCATGCCGTGCATTAAATTCCCAGTACTTTTTCATTTTATAACTGGAAGTTTGTACCCTTTTACCAACATCTCCCCAATTCCCCCAACCTCAAGCCCCTGGCAACCACCACTCTACACTGTTTCTGTGAGAGTGGCATTTTTCATACCACATATAAGTGATATCAAACAATATTTGTCATTCTCTGACTTATTTCACTAAGCATAATACCCTCACATTCCATCCATAGTGTCACCAAATCGGAGGATTTCCCTCATTCTCATGGCTGGAAAATACTCTAATGTGTCAGTGTGTGGGTGTGTACATCCCATCTTTTTTATCCATTTATCCATAGAATGACACAGATTGCATCCATATCTTGGCTATTGTGAATAATACTGCAATGAATATGAGAGTGAAGATATATCTTCAAGATCCTATTTTCATACCTATCGGATATGTATACCCCAAAGCAGGATTTCTCAATCATATAGCAGTTCTATTTTTAATTTTTTGAGGAGCCTCCACACTGTTTTCCATAATGGTTGTACCAATTTACATTCCTACCACTCTTGCAAAAAGGTTCCTTTTTCTCCACATCCTCCCCAACCCTTATGCTGTCGCTTGTCATTTTGATTATAGCCATTCTAACAGATGTGAGGTGACATCTCATTACAGTTTTGATTTGCATTTCCCAGATAATTAATGATGACTAGCACTTTTTCATTTACCTGCTGGCCATTTGCATGTCTTGTCTGGCAAAAGGTCAATGCCGGTTCTCTGTCCATTTTTAAAATCAGATTGTTTTTATGCTATTGGGTTGAATGAGTACCTTACATATTTTAGATGCTAATTTGGTATCAGATATATGGACTATAAATATTTTCTCCCATTCTTTAGGTTCTGACTATTTCTGATTTTATTTCTTTGGGTCTTCTCTCTTTTTTCCCTTGATTAGTCTAGCCACAGTTGTGTCTTGAACTTGGTTCAAAAAAAATGACTCTTTTCTATTTTTTTTCTAGTCTCTATTTCTTTTATTTCTGCTCTAATCTTTCCTATTTCACTTCTACTAACTTTGCGTTTCTTTTGTTCTTTTTCTAGGTTCCTGAGGTGTAAAGTTAGGTTGTTTATTTGGTAGCTTTCTTTTTTTATCACTATAAACTTTCTTCTTAGAACTGATTTTTCTGTCTTCCATAAATTTTGTTATTTTGTTTTCATTTCAATTGGTTTCAAGATATTTTTATTTTCTTTTAATTTCTTTTTTGATTAATTGATTGTTCAGAAATGTGCTGTTTAATTCCACATATTTGTGAATTTTCCCATTTTCCTCTTGTTATTGATTTCTAGTTCCAAAACATTGTGGTCAAAAAGGAAATACAGCATGATTTCAATCTTAAATTTGCTAGACTGATTTTTGTGGCATATAATGTGATCTGGAGAATGTTTTGTCTGTACTTGAAAAGAATGTGTTTTCTGCTGCTGTTGAATGGAATATTCTCTCTGTATTGATTTGGTCCATTTTGTCTATGGTTCAAATCCAATCTTTCCTTACTGATTTTCTGTCTGGATGACCTATCAATTGTTGAAAGTGGAATATTGAAGTCTCCCAATATTATTGTAGGGTATCTATTTATTCCTTCAGATCTGTTAGTATTTTCTTAATATATTTGAGTGCTCTGATGTTAGATGCACATGTACTTGCTATTTATAGCCACTTGATGAATTGACCTTTTTGTCATTTTTTACTGAACTTTTTTGTCTACTTTGGGTTTAAGGCTATTTAGTCTAAGTATAGCTACCACTGTTGTCTTTTAAATTTCCAGTCTCATGAAGTATCTTTTTCCATCCTTTCATTCCTATCCTATGTGTGTTATTAAAGCTGAAGTGACTTTCTTTTAGACAGCATATAGTTGGGTTTTATTTTGTATCCATCCAGTCACTCCATGACTTTTAATAGAATTTAATCCATGTATATTTATAGTTAATTATTGATAGATCAGGACTTAATAATGTCATTTTTTAATTGTTTTCTGTCTGTTTTGGAAATTCTTTGTTCCTTTCATTCTGTTTTCTGCCTTCCTTTGTGAATTTATGATTTGCTGTAGTGGTATACTTCAATTCCCTTCTCTTCATCTTTTGTGTATTTACTGTAAGTTGTTTGCTAGGTGGTTCCCATGAGGCTTACATATACTATTGATGAAACAGTCTACTTTAAGCTGATTACAACTAAACTTCAATTGCATATAATAACTCTTACTCTTTTACTCCTTCCCTTTTATGTTTTTTACATGTGTATTTATTAACAAATTGTTATAGCTATAGTTATTTCTAATACTTTTGTCTTTTAACTTTTATAATACAGTTAAATGGTTAACACATCACCATATTACAGTGTTAAAGTATTCTGAATTTAACAATATTCTTACTTTTACCAGTGTGTCATATATTTTCATATGTTTACTAATTACAATCTTTGATTTCAGCTTGAAGAGCTTCTTTCAGCATTCCTTATAAGTCTGTTAAATTCATTAGAAACTCCTTCAGTTTTGTTTCTCTGGACATGTCTACTCTCTCCTTCACTTCTGAAGGATAACTTTGCCAGACAGAAAATTCTTAGTTTGCACATTTTTTCTTTAAGCACTTTGACTATATTATCCTAATCTCTTCTGGCTTATAAATTCCCCATTGAGAAATCCACTCATAGTTATATGGGGGTTCCCTTGTAATTTGCAAGCTTCTTTTCTCATGCCTTTTTAAAGATTCTTTTTCTTTGATTTTAGAAAATTTTATTATAATGTATCTGGGAGAAGAACTCATTTATTTATTTTTACTGATGTATAGTTGATGTACAATATACAAGTTACAAGTGTGTAACATAGATTCCCAATTTTAAAGTTACACTGCATTTATACTTACTATAAAATATTGGCTATATTTCCTGTAGTGTACAGTATATCCTTGTAACTTATTTTTATACCTAATAGTTTTTATCTCTTAAACTCCTACCCCTATATTTCCTCTTCCTCCTTCCCTCTCCCCACTGGTAACCACTAGTTTGCCCTCTATAATTGTGAATTTCTTTCTTTTTTGTTGTATTCACTAGTTTGTTGCATTTTTAGTTTCCACAAATAGGTGATATCATACCATATTTACCTTTATCAATCTGAGTTATTTTACTTAGCATAATCAGTGTTGTTGCCAGTGATAAAATTTTATTCTTTTTTGTGGTGGAGTAGTATTCCTATATATATATATATCTCTCACATCTTTATCCATTCACCTGTTGATGGACACTTAGGTTGCTTCTAATCTTGGCAACTGTACATAGTGTGGCTATGAACATTAGGGTGCATGCATCATTTCAAAGTTTTTGTTTTTTTCAGATATATACTCAGGAGTGGAATTACTGGGTCATATGATAGTTCTGTTTTTAGTTTTTGAGAAATCTCCCTACTGTTTCCTACAGCAGCTGCACCAATTTACATTTCCACCAACAGTATATAAGAGTTCCCTTTTCTCCATATCCTGGCCAACATTTGTTGTTTGTGTTTTATCTAATGATAGCTGTTATGACAAGTGTGAGGTGATATCTAAATGTGGTTTTGATTTACATTTCCCTGATGATTAGAAATGTTGATTGTTTCATGTGCCTGTTGGCCATCTGCATGTCCTCTTTGGAAAATGTCTATTCAGATTTTCTGTCATTTTTAAAATCAGGTTGTTTGTTATTTTGATGTTAAGTTGTATGAGTAGTTTATATATTTTTCACATTAACTCCTTATTGGCCATATCATTTGCAAATATTTTTTTCTCATTTGGTAGGTTGTCTTTTCATTTTGTCAGTGGTTTCATTTGCTGCACAAAATCTTTTAAGTTTAATTAGGTACCCCCCTTTTCTTTTTGCTTTTGTTTCCTTTGTTTAGGAGACAGATCCAAAAAACATATTGCTATGATTTATGTCAAAGAGTATTCTGCCTATGTTTTCTTCTAGGAGTTTTATGGTTTCTGGTCTTACATTTAAATCTTTAATTCATTTGGGGTTTATTTTTGTATATGGTGATAGAGAATATTCTGATTTCATTCTTTTACATGGAGCTGTCCAGTTTTCTCAGCACTGTATGTTGAAGAGAATGTCTTTTCCCCATTGTATATTCTTGCCAGCTTTGTCATAGATTAAGTGACCATAAGGGCATAGATTTATTTCTGGGCTCTATATCCTATTCCACTGATCTATGTTTTGTTGTGCCAGTACCATACTCTTTTGATTTGTAGCATTGTAGAATAATCTGAAGTCAGGAAGTGTGATTCTTCCAGCTCTGTTCTTTCTCAAGATTATTTTGGCAAATAGGGGTCTTTTGTGATTCCATACAAATTTTGAAATTATTTGTTCTAGCTATGTGAAAAATGCCATTGAATCTGTAGATTGCCTTGAATAGTATGCTTATTAAAATAATATTTATTCTTCCAATCCAAGAACACTGTATATGTTTTGATCTGTTTGTGTCATCTTCAGTTTCTTTCACCAGTGTCTTATAGTTTTCCAAGTACAGTTCTGCCTCCTTAGGTAGGTTTTTTCCTAGGTACCTTATACTTTTTGGTGCAATGGTAAACAGGATTGTTTCCCTAATTTCTCTTTCTGATAGTTCATTGTTATTGTATAGAAATGCAACAGATTTCTGTATATTAATTGTATATCCTGCAACTTTAAGAAATTCATTGATGAGCTCTAATAGTTTTCTGGTGTTATCTTTAGGATTTTAGTATCATGCCATCTGCAAACAGTGATAGTTTTACTCCTTCGTTTCAAATTTGCATACTTTTTATTTCTTTTCTTCCCTGATTGCTGTGTCTGGGACTTCCAAAACTATGTTGAATAAATGTGGTGAGAGTGGGCATCCTTGCTTTTTCCTGATATTAGAGGAAATGTTTTCAAGTTTTCAACTTTGAATATGATGTTAGCTGTGGGTTTATCATATATGGCTTTTAGGATGTTGAGGTATGTGTCCTCTATGCCAACTTTCTGGAGAGTTTTAATCATAAATTGGTGTTGAATTTTGTCAAAAGTTTTTTCTGCAGCTGTTGAAGTAACTACATGGTTTTTATATTTTACTTTGTTAATGTGGTTTATCACATTGATTGTTTTGTGGATATTGAAAATCCTTGCATTTTTGGGATAAATCCCACTTGAACATGGTGTATAATCCTTTTAATGTATTGATGGATTTGGTATGCAAGTATTTTGTTGAGGATTTTTGCATCTATTTTTATCAGTGATATTGAGCTTTGGCTTTCTTTTTTGTGATATCTTTATCTGGTTTTGGTATCAGGGTAAAGCTGGTCTCACGGAATGAGTATGGGAGTATTTCTTACTTTACAGGTTTTTGGAAATGTTTGAGGAGGGAAAGTGTTTGCTCTAAATGTTCGGTAGAATTGACCTCTGAAGCCATCCTGTCCTGGACTTCTGTTTGTTGGGAGTTTTGAAATTACTGATTCAATTTTATTACTGACGATTGGTCTATTCCAATTTTCTATTTCTTCCTGTTTTAGTCTTGAGAGACTCTTCACATTCCTCAGAATTTGTCCATTTCTTCTACATTTTCCACTTTATTGGTATATAGTTGTTCATAATAATCTCTTACAATCTTTTGTATTTCTGTGGTGTCAGTTGTAAATTTTCCTTTTCTATTTTTGATGTCAGTAATTTTTCCCTCTCCCTTTTTTTCCTTGTTGAGCCTGCCTAAGATTTCTCAATTTTGTTTATCTTTTCAATGAATCAGCTTTTATTTTCATTGATCTTTTCTATTGCTTTTTTAGTTTCTAGTTTATTGATTTCTGATCTGCTCTTTATAATTATTTTCCTTCTACTAATTTTGGATTTGGTTTGTTCTTTTTCCTCTAGTTCCTTTAGGTATAAGTTTAGATTGCTTATTTGTGATTTTTCTTATTTCCTGAAGTATGCTTGCATCATTATAAACTCCCTTCTTAGAGCTGCCTTTGCTTTGGCCCATAGACTTTGGGCGGGATTGTGGTTTTCTTGTGTCTGGTGTCTTCCCCCTGGTGGGTGAAGCTGGTCCAGAGGCTAGAGCAGGCCTCGTGGAGGGCAGAGCAGGAGCTCAGGGCACTCTAGAGCTGGTGCCCGCTCACTGGTGGGTGGAGCTGGGTCCTGGTCCCTCTTGTGGAAATGTTGGTATCTAGAAGTGTCTAGAGGTGACTGTAGGCCCAGGTCTTTAGGCACTCTGTCTGCTGATTGATGGGGCTATGTCCCTGCTCAGTTTGCTGCTTGGACTTAGGTGTTCCAGCATTGGTGCCTACAGGGTGCTGTCTGGGGCCAGGTCTTGATGCTAATGAGCTAGAGGAATAATCCCTCAATGGTGACTGCCAGCACCAGCATCCACATGATAGAAGGAGTTCCTAAGAATGGCTGTTGCAGTGTCTATGTCCCTAAGGTGAGCCACAGCTACCTCCCCACTCCCCCTCCCCACCTCTCCAGGGTACTCTCCAAGACCAACAGGTCTAAACCAAGCTCCTATCAAATTACTGCTTTTGCTCTGGGTCCTGGTGTGTGTGAGATTTTGTATGCACCTTATAAGAGTGAAGTCTGTATTGCCCCAAGTCCAGTGGGGCTCCCAAAATTAAGCCCTGAAGGCCTTCAGAGTCATATGCT
Source organism: Camelus ferus (assembly GCF_009834535.1). Lineage (NCBI taxonomy): Eukaryota > Metazoa > Chordata > Mammalia > Artiodactyla > Camelidae > Camelus > Camelus ferus. Next base: position 59,005,993 of record NC_045732.1, read on the forward strand.
CTGGGGGCTCATCTTCCCCATGCAGAACCCCTAGACTGGGGAGTCCAATATGGAGCTCACATCTCTCACTCCTATGGAAAAACTTCTGCCATGTAATCATTCTCTAGTTTATAGGTTGCCCATGTGAGGGTATGGGACTTGACTATACTGTGAGTCTGTTTCTTTTGCCCTTCTCTGTGATTTCTTTTTTATGTCTTTAGCTGTAGATTTTTTCTGGTAGGTTTTGGTCTTTTTATTGATATTTGTTTTGCAGATGTGATTTTGGTGTGTTCGTGAGAGGAGATGAGCTCAGAGTCTACTCTGCCATGTTTGCCCAACCCCTGATGATCTCTTTAAATTAAATTTGTTTGGTGACATATAAGTTTCATGAGCTTGGACATCCAAATCTCTCCTCATATTTAGGGAATTCTCAGCCATTACTTCTTTAAATTATTTCTCTGCCTACTTCTTCCTCTCTTCCTCCTCTAGTATTCTAATAATTTGTGGATTATTTATTTTGATGATGTAACAAGTTTTCTTCATTCTTTTGCAATTTTTTCTTTGTTTTCCTCTGACTGGATAATTTCAAAGGTCCTCTCTTCTGATCTTTAGATTATCTTTTCTGCTGATTCACTCTGTTGCTGATTCTTCCTAGTGATTTTTTTTTTTAATTTCATTCATTATATTCTTAAGCTCCAGAATATCTGGTTATTTCTTATGATTTCTTTCTCTTTGTTAAACTTATTTTTTTCAGGTATTATTTTTCTGATTACATTAAGTTGTCTTTCTGTGTTTTCTTGTAGCTTCTTAAGCTTCTTTAAAACAGCTATGTTGAGTTATTCATCAGGTAAATCACAGATCTCCATGTTTTGGGGGTTGGTTACTGGAACACTGTTGTGATCCTTTGATGACATTATGTTTCCTTGATTTTTTCATGGTCCTTGAAGTCTTGCATTGCTGTCTTCACATTTGAAATAACAATCACCTCCTCCAGTCTTAACTAACTGACTGTGGAAGAGAAACAACTTCTGTCAGCCCTAGGGATCATGAGGCTATCACACACCTTCTATGGATATGCTTGCTCCATGCTTCTTGCTCCCTCTTGTGGTAGAATTCTAAACTTTGTGTGCCTCTCTTGATCCTGCTGTGCAACAGGTCAGGAGCTGACAGCTTCCTATTTGCTTTCCCAAGAGCAGGGCTAAAGCTCAAGTTATGTCTCTCCTTGGCCCACAGATTCAGGCCAGTTTTCTGCACATCCTCACTATCTGTCTGCCAAAGCTAGCTCTTACCACCATTGGGACTACACACAGGGAGCCAAGTCGCAGGGTGGGGGGTGTAGGTGTGAGGTGTGCATATCACTGGGGGTGCCCTTGGACTAGTTGGAGAGATCTGTCATTAGTGGCTCATGGGTGTCTTCTTGATGGGATCCACAATGCAGTTGGTAGGACCCGCAAGAGTTCAATCTGTCACCATCCCAGCCTCTTCTCACCGCTTACTCATGCAGCTCATGACAGTACTTTGGATCGGGTGTGAGAGATATGGGCCTCTTTGGCAGTGTCCCACACAGCTAGGGAAGCTGGGCACTCACTCACATGCTCTCATTTTCCCCCGCAAGAGAAATCATAGCCCAAGAAAGTATCTCGTAGCACTGAGTTGTGACGTCTTGGAGAATGGGTAACTCTGGTAGAGTCAAACTGTTTTTCCTACCCTCTCTGATGCATCCAAACTCACACACACAAACACACACATATATTTGCATGTATATATGTGTGCCTGTATGTATATATTCTGTTGTTATTGTTGCTGTTGTCATTGTTCCAATGGTGTGCTGAAACTTTTCTGTTGGAAACTTGGACTTCCACAAAAGCTCTCTGATTCATGGATGATTGTCCAAGACAAATGCTTGTCCAGGGGATCCCAGACCATGGCCAAGAAGGGCTGGAACTGGTTCCTGAGCTGCTGCACAGTCCCCAGCTAAGACAAGATTTGTATGCCTATTATCTGATGAGTGTGAGATTCGTCCTGGGTCCCTTAGCATATAGTGTTAGATCCCACAGCTCCATACAATAACTTTTGTCAATGTATGGATGCCACATTGTCGTTGTTGAGTGGTGTTATGATGAAAGACTTATTTTTTAAAATTTTGTAAATGTTTTATTTTCATACAGTTTTTAAAGGTTACTTTTCATTTATAATTACTATGAAATATTGGCTATATTCCCCGTGTTGTACAGTACATCCTTGAGCCTGTCTTACACCCAATATTTTGTACCTCCTACTCACCCACCCCTATACTGTCCCTCCTCCCCTCCCCACTGGTAACCACTAGTTTGTTCTTTATATCTGTGAGTCTGCTTCTTTTTTGTTATAGTCACTAGGTTGTTGTATTGTTTAGATTCCACAAATAAGTGATACCATACAGTATTTATCTTTCTCTGTCTGACTTAGTACACTTAGCATAATGCCCTCCGAGTCCATCCATGTTGCTGTAAAAGGCAAATTTTTCTCTTTTGACAAATCTCTGACTCAGTCTTTATGATTAAACAGTATTCTGTTGTATATGTCTGTGTATGTGTGTGTGATATATATATATATATACACATCACCTTTATCCATTTATCTATTGATGGATACTTAGGTTGTTTCCATGTCTTAAGAATTACAAATAATGCTGTTAAGAATGTTGGGATGCATGTATCTTTTCTAATTAGTGTTTTCTTTTTTAGGGGTATATACACAGGAGTGGAATTGCTGCATCATAGGGTAGTTCTATTTTTAGTTTTTGAGAAACTTCTATAATGTTTTTCACAGTGGATTCACCAGTCTACATTCCTACCACTAGTTTACAAGGATTTCCTTTTCTCCCATCCTTACCAACATTTGTTATTTATAGACTATTTATTTTTTTATTTGTTAACATTTTTATTGATTTATAATCATTTTACAATGTTGTGTCAAATTCCAGTGTAGAGCACAATTTTTCAGTCATACATGAACATATATATATATATTCATTGTCACATTTTTTTCTCTGTGAGCTACCATAAGATCTTGTATATATTTCCCTTTGCTATACAGTATAATCTTGTTTATCTACTCTACATTTTGAAATCCCAGTCTATCCCTTTCCAACCCCTGCCCGCTTGGCAACCACAAGTTTGTATTCTATGTCTATGAGTCTCTTTCTGTTTTGTATTTATGCTTTGTTTGTTTGTTTGATTTTTAGATTTCACATATGAGCGATCTCATATGGTATTTTTCTTTCTCCTTCTGGCTACTTCACTTAGAATGACATTCTCCAGGAGCATACATGTTGCTGAAATGGCATTATGTTGTCGGTTTTTATGGCTGAATAGTATTCCATTGTATAAATATACCACCTCTTCTTTATCTAGTCATCTGTTGATGGACATTTAGGCTGTCTCCATGTCTTGGCTATTGTAAATAATGCTGCTATGAACATTGGGGTGCAGGTGTCATTTTGAAGTAGGATTCCTTCTGGATATATGCCCAGGAGTGGGATTCCTGGGTCAGAGGTTAAGTCTATTCCTAGTCTTTTGAGGAATCTCCATACTGTTTTGCACAGTGGCTGCACCAAACTTCATTCCCACCAGCAGTGTAGGAGGGTTCCCTTTTCTCCACAGAGTCTCCAGCATTTGTCATTTGTGGATTTTTGAATGATGGCCATTCTGACTGGTGTGTGGTGATACCTCATTGAAGTTTTTATTTGCATTTCTCTGATAATTAGTGATATTGAGCATTTTTTCATGTGCCTATTGATCATTTGTATGTCTTCCTTGGAGAATTGCTTGTTTAGGTTTTTCTCCCATTTTTTGATTGGGTTGTTTGATTGTTTCTTATTAAGTCATATGAGCTGCTTATATATTCTGGAGAGCAAGCCTTTGTCGGTTTCATTTGCAAAAATTTTCTTCCATTCCGTAGGTTGTCTTTTTGTTTTACTTATGGTTTCATTTGCTGTGCAGAAGCTTGTAAGTTTCATTAGGTCCCATTTGTTTATTCTTGCTTTTATTTCTATTGCTTGAGTAGACTGTTCTAGGAGAACATTTTTGAGATGTATGTCAGATAATGTTTTGCCTATATTTTCCACTAGGAGGTTTATTGTATCTTGTCTTATGTTTATGTCTTTGATCCATTTTGAGTTGATTTTTGTGTATGGTGTAAGGGAATATTCTAGCTTCATTGATTTACATGCTGCTGTCCAGTTTCCCCAACATCATTTGCTGAAGAGACCGTCTTTATTACATCATATATTCTTGCCTCCTTTGTTGAAGATGAGTTGACCAAAAGTTTGTGGGTTCATTTCTGGGCTCTCTATTCTGTTCCATTGGTCTATATGTCTGTTTTGGTACCAATACCATGCTGTCTTGATGACTGTAGCTCTATAGTATTGTCTGAAGTCTGGGAGAGTTATTCCTCCTGCCTCTTTCTTTCTCTTCAGTAATGCTTTGGCAATTCTAGGTCTTTGATGGTTCCATATGAATTTTATTATGATTTGTTCTAGTTCTGTGAAATATGTCCTGGGTAATTGGATAGGGATTGCATTAAATCTGTAGATTGCCTTGGGCAGTGTGACCATTTTAACAACATTGATTCTTCCAATCAACGAGCATGGGATATCTTTCCATTTTTTAAAGTCTTCTTTAATTTCCTTCATTAATTTTTTATAGTTTTCTGTGTATAATTCTTTCACCTCTTTGGTTAGATTTATTCCTAGGTATTTTATTGCTTTGGGTGCTATTTTAAAGGGGATTGTTTCTTTACTTTCTTCTTCTGTTGATTTATCGTTAGTGTAAAGAAATGCAACTGATTTTTGAACGTTAATTTTGTAACCTGCTACCTTGCTGAATTCTTCAATCAGCTCTAGTAGCTTTTGTGTGGACCTTTTAGGGTTTTCTATATATAGTAACATGTCATCAGCATATAATGACACTTTTACCTCTTCTTTTCCAATTTGGATCCCTTTTATTTCTTTCTCTTGCCTGACTGCTGTGGCTAGGACTTCCAAGACTATGTTGAATAGGAGTGGTGATAGTGGGCATCCTTGTCTTGTCCCAGCTATTAGTGGGAAGCTTTTGTGTTTTCCACCATTGAGTACTCTGCTGGCTGTAGGTTTGTCATATATAGCTTTTATGATGTTGAGATATGTTCCCTCTATACCCACTTTGGCGAGAGTTTTTATCATAAATGGGTGTTGAATTTTATCAAATGCTTTTTCTGCATCGATGGAGATGATCATGTGGTTTTTGTCCTTTCTCTTGTTGATGTGATGTATTACACTGATTGATTTGCGTATGTTGAACCACCCTTGTGTCCCTGGGATGAACCCCACTTGGTCATGATGTATAATCTTTTTTATGGATTCTATTTGCTAACATTTTGGTGAGGATTTTGGCATCAATGTTCATCAGTGATATTGGCCTATAATTCTCTTTTTTTGTAGTGTCTTTCCCTGGTTTTGGTGTCAGGGTGATGGTGGCTTCATAGAATGAGTTTGGGAGTATCCCCTCCTTTTCAATCGTCTGGAAGAGTTTGAGAAGGACTGGTATGAGTTCTTCTTTGTATGTTTGGTAGAATTCCCCGGTGAAGCCGTCCGGTCCTGGACTTTTACTTGTAGGGAGGTTTTTTATTGCTATTTCAATTTCATTTCTAGTGATCGGTTTGTTCAAGTGATCAGTTTCTTCTTGATTCAGTCTTGGTGGACTGTATGTTTCCAGAAACTTGTCCATCTCCTCTAGGTTATCCAGTTTGATTCCATATAGTTTTTCATAATATTCTTATATGATATTCTGTATTTCTATTTTATTTGTTGTAATTTCTTCATTTTCCTTGCTTATGTTGCTAATTTGTGCTCTCTCTTTCTTGTTCTTTGTGAGTTTGGCCAGAGATTTGTCGATTTTATTTACTTTTTCAAAAAACCAGCTTTTGGTTTGATTGATTTTTTTCTATGGTTTTTTTAATCTCTATTTTATTTATTTCCTCCCTGATCTTTATAATTTCCTTCCTTCTGCTGCCTTTTGGGGATTTTTGTTCTTCTTTTTCTAGTTCTTTTAGTTGGTGGGTTAAATTGTTTATTTGAGATTGTTGTTCTTTTTTGAGGAAGGCCTGTATCACTATAAACTTCCCTCTTAGCACTGCCTTTGCTGTGTCCCATAAATTTTGTGTGGTTGTGCTTTCATTTTCATTTGTCTCAAGGTATTTTTTAATTTCAGCTTTGATTTCCTCATTGACCCATTGGTTTTTTTTATAGCATATTGTTTAATCTCCATGCTTTCCTTTTTTTCTCCTTTGTTTTTCTGTTGTTGATTTCTAGTTTCATGGCATTGTGGTCAGTAAAGATGCTTGAGATAATTTCTATCTCCTTAAAATTGTTGAGGTTTCTTTTGTGCCCAAGTACATGATTGATCCTGGAAAATGTTCCATGTGCACTTGAAAAGAATGTATATCCTATTTTTTTTGGGTGTAATGTTCTGAAAATATCCACCAAATCTAATTTTTCTCTGTTGCCTTGTTTATTTTCTGTCTGGAATATCTGTCTAGTGATGTTAATGCAATGTTAAAATCTCCAACTATGATTGTATTCTCATCAATATCCCCCTTTATCTCTGTTAGTAATTAAACAATTATGTATTTAGGTGCTCCTATATTGGGTGCATATATATTAACGAGTGTAATATCCTCATCTTGTATCACTCCTTTAATCATTATAAAATGTCCTTCTTTATCTTTCTTTATGGCCTTTGTTTTAAAGTCTATTTTGTCTGAAATCAGTACTGCAACACCTGCTTTTTTGGCTTTTCCATTCACATGGAATATCCTTTTCCATCCTTTCTCTCTCAATCTATATGTGTCCTTCTTCCTAAAGTGGGTCTCTTGTATGCAGCTGGTTGAAGGTTCTTGCTTTATTATCCAGTCTGCCACTCTATGTCTTTTGACTGGAGCATTTAGTCCATTAACATTTACAGTAATTAATGATACATGTGTGTTTATTGCCATTTTGAACTTCTTTTTGCAGTTGATTTAGTATTTCCTCTTTGTTCCTTTCTTCTTCCTTTTGTGGTTTGGTAATTTTCCTTTGTATTATATGGATTTTATTTAGTTTTTGCGACTCCCTTTTAAGTTTTTGGCTTGTGGTTACCCTTTTCTGTAAGTCTATTAGCCCATTACTATATCTCGAACCCATCCTACTGGAAACAAAAAATTTAAAAAAGAAAGAAAAAAATACTCTATATTTTCTTGCTTCCCTCTCCCACTCTCAATGATTATATGTCATCTTTTACAATTTCGTGCTTATTTTATTTGTAATTCATGAGTTATCGCCTTTCCAGTTATGAGTTTCTCATTTCTGTAGCATCCTGCTGCTTTTCTATTTACAGTAGACCTTTCAATATTTCTTTTAGCATGTGTTTAGTGTTGCTAAACTCTTTTAATTTTTGCTTGTCTGTGAAATTCTTTATGTCTCCTTCTATCCTAAAGGATAGCCTTGCTGGATAAAGTATCCTAGGCTGCATCTTTTTTTCATTCAGGACTTTGAATTATTTATAGACTTTTTGATAACACCCATTCTGACAGTTGTGAGGTGATACTTCATTATGATTTTGATTTGTGATTCCCTGATGATTAGTATTGTTGAGCATCTTTTCTTGTGCCTGTTGGCCATCTGCATTTCTTCTTTGGAAAAATGTCTATTCAGTTCTTCTGCCCATTTTTTAAAAGTCAGGTTGTTTGTTTTTTTGATGTTGACCTGTATGAGCTTTTTATATATACTGGATATTAACCCCTTATCAGTCATATCATTTTCAAATATCTTCTCCCATTCAGTAAGCTGTCTTTTGTTTCAATGATTTCCTTTACTGTGCAAAAGCTTTTAAGTTTAATTAAGTCTCACTTGTTTATTTTTGCTTTTGTGTCCTTTGCTTTAGGAGACAAATACAAGAAAATATTTGCTTTGATTTGTGTCAAAGAATATTTTGCCTATGTTTTCTTCTACGAGTTTTATAGTATCCAGTCTTATATTTAGGTTTTTAATCCATTTTGAGTTTACTTTCATATGTGGTGTTGGAAAATGTTCTGATTTCATTCCTTTACATGTAGCTGTCCAGTTTTCCCAGCATCATTTATTAAAGAGGCTGTCTTTTCTTTATTGTATATTCTTACTTCCTTTGTCATAGAGTTATTGACAATGCATGCATGGGTTTATTTCTGGGATTGCTATTTTATTCCATTGATCTCTGTGTCTGTTTTGTGCCATACCACTGTTTTTATTACTGTAGTTTAGTAGTTTAGTCTGAAGTCAGGGAGCATGATTCCTCCAGCTCCGTTCTTCTTTCTCAAGATTGTTTCTGCTGTTCAGGGTCTCTTGTGTTTCCATACACATTTTAAGATTATTTGTTCTGGTTCTGTGAAAAATGTCATTAGTATTTTGACAGGGATTCTATTGAATCTGTAGATTGCCTTGGGTAGTTTGGTCATTTTAACAATTTTGATTCTTCCAATTCAAGAATACATTGTATCTTTCCATCTGTTTGTGTCATCTTCAACTTCTTTATAAAAGGCTTCTTACTCAGCCCTTTGGTTAACATCACTAGGATATTTATTTTTATCACTGAATAACATTCTTCAAATTGCTGAATAACATTCCATTGTACGGATGTACTACAGTTTGCTTATCCATGCACCTATTGAAGGGCATCTTAATTGCTTCTAAATTTTGGCAATTATGAATAATATTGTTCATTTTATTTTTTTAAAAAATTGTGACTTTATTACATTTTTGTGTGTTTGTTTTGGGGGGAAGGTAATTAGGTTTGTTTTATTATTTTTTTTATGGAGGTATTGGAAATTGAACCCAGGACCTTCTGCATTCTAAGTATATGCTCTACCACTGAGCTATACCCTACCCCCTCATTTTTTTATAGACACAGAAATAAGAGAAGTTGAATAGGTCTGCTATGACAATGTCCTGTGGCAGAGACAAAAACTAAATAAAACCAATCATGCAATGCTTTTAAACTTTGGCATTATATATTTTTGAAAACTTGCCAGCAGTTGACTTCACAAAGAATATTTAATATAAGGTAAGTGGAAAGAATTTATAAGTGGTCCACTTTATTATCACAGTGCCTTGCAAGGTAGAACATTTTGTGAATTGGTAACTTGGACTATTTCCAAGGATGCGCTAGTCATTAAAGTCATGTTTCCTCTTAGTGAAATTGATAAAATAAATATAACACTTATGAATTACAGTATGTTATTACTTTTATTAGTCAGATCAGTAAAGGACATGTGCTACCTAAGCTTCTGATGGTGATACTATTTGAATACAAACTACATATATAATAATTGGTATAGACAAATTTGGGAGTCACAAGAAAACTAGTGTCACTGATACTTCAGTGTCAATATCTCCTAAACTTTCAAGCTTAGTTGAGAAATTAGAAACTGTACCTCCGCAAAATGGTAAAACAGACACATTGGATTGGCATAGGCTACTCAATAGATCTGATGAAAAAAATGAAACCCATGATAGCACATATTTATTAGAATTACATAAAAGTGTATTATTATATTATATAATACTATTAAAACTGAAGCACAGAACAAAATCTCAACTATAATGCACAGTATAAAAATGTACAGTGCTATGCACCAAAGAATGAAATGGAAGGTAAAAAACAAAAGTTTTAAATTCAACTTGATTTCTTGGTACTTTGTTTATTCTTTCTATCTTAACCATCACCACCCTGGGAAAAGCCACCAATCATATTTTACCTAGAAGGCAGTGTATTTTGCCCTAACCCTTTTACTTTTATAGTGTTTTCTCTCAAAAGCAACCAGAATAATCTGCTAGACATCTGTGAGAAGTCCCTGTGGCAAAGTTTATACGAAAGTTTTCAACAAAAAATTCCAAAAGGTAAAGTATAAGAATAAGAGTTTTCACATATTGATTTGTTTTTAGAGAATACACTGTAGTTTAGTTTGTTATAAGCAGACATATTTATACCATATACAGCTTCCAGAGTGATGTTTTCCAAATGCAAATATAATCCTCTTATTTTCCAATTTAATTTGTCTCCAGCCCAGATTTCTCTACTAAGGTCTAGACCTATATGGCCAATTGCTTATGGAAGAAAATGAGTATACTAAGACTATGACAAATTCAATTTCCCATCAGAAAGATTCCCTATCTTTTTTTCTCCCTATCCCATCCCTCACCCAAGTTCCTTCTTGTCCTGGGTCTCATATCTCAGTTAAAGGTCTCATCCATCCAGATGCCCAAAGCAGAAATTTTGAGAAGCATCTCTGATTCTTTCTGTCCTCTCCTCTCATATCCAGCCAGCTATAAAGTCTTGGTGATTTTGATTCTCAAGCATCACTTGTATACATCCACTTAACTCTCTCTTCACAATCCACCATCAAGTCTTACAAAATTATTGTGAGAACCTCTTAACTGATTTCCTTATTATGAATCCTATTTTGAACTAATCCATAATTAGCAAAGAAGTCAGATTAATCTCTCTAAAACACAAACCTTATTATGTTTTTTTCCCTTTTTAAAATCTTTTATTAACTTCCACCTTCTTTAAGAAAGAAAGCCTGTCAAAGTGGTGAATGGTGTAGGCTGACATCTCAGCTCTGTCACTTATTATTTGTGGGATATTGAGCAGGTTGCTCAAATCTTTGTCCTCAGTTTTCATCTGTGATATGGAACACTAATAATAGTATCTTCTTCCAAGGTTGTTATGAGAATTCAATGAGATAATAAAGAAAAACCCTTAGAGCAGTGATTGGAACAGATGTGCTCTATTAGCCCAAGTTAGCTAATTGTTTAGGAAAAAATCCAAAATACATGAGTTACAGTGCCCTTTGTAAACTGGAAATATCACATCTGACATCTCTCCATTGTGACATAATCATGGTTCAATAATATTTCATGCCCTAATCCTGGGGACTGTGAATATGGTAAGATATCATACCTGTAAATTTTATGTTATATGGCAAAGGAAACTTTGCAGATATAATTAAAGTTATGATCAGTTGATCTTACGATAGAGATATTATTCTGGATTAACGCAATGGGTAATGAAAAGCAGAGAAGGAAGAGGAAGTAAGAGAAATGCTGCAGAAGGGAAAGTCAAAGAGATTTGAAGCAGAAAGATTCCATGATGATTTATTGCTCACTTTGAAGAAGGAAGGAGCTGTCAGCCAAGGAATGTGGATTGCCTCTAGAAGGTGGACCAACCCCCAGGCAAGAAACAGCAAGGAAACAGGGACGCCAATACCACAACCGCCAAAAAACAGAATAAGCTTATAAGCAGTTTCTTCTGCAAAGCCTCCCAATAGATAATAGCCAAGGTTGGTGGTCAGCATGGCTTTGGTACTGTGGGACACTGGGCAGAGAACCCAGTCAAGCCACCAGGACTTCTGACCTACATAACTGTGAACTAATATGTGTATGCTCTTTTAAGTCACTAATTTTGCCATCATTTGTTACTCAGCAATAGAAAACTCAGACAATGATCTCCCACACGTGTTTCCCTCCTCTCTCTTACATAATCTACAGTCCAGCCATTTAAAGTTTCTTCAGTTGAAAATACCAGTTTTTCTTACTGTCTCTCTCCCTCTTCTACCCTCCCTAAGATGTAACATAAGGTTACTACTGTCTGGAATATCCTCTCTTTCCTTTTCACCTCTTTCTTTAGATCTCAGAATAGATGTCATTCTCTAGGGAAGACCAAGTAAACCTATTATAACTACTTGAGCCGTGAAAAGCCCTGTCAAACAAGATAACAACCCCTGGCCTCTCTCACTGACTTAGCAATGCATAGAAATCGGTGTGATCATAGCTGAGGAAAAAAGGTTGAGTTTTAAAAAGAAAAATAACAAATATATTAAAAAGTTTAAAATATATTTTTAAACATTTTTTATTGAGTTATAGTCATTTTACAATGTTGTGTCAAATTCCAGTGTAGAGCACAATTTTTCAGTTATACACGAACATATATATACACTCATTGTCACATTTTCTTTCTCTGTGAGCTGCCATAAGATCTTGTATATATTTCCCTGTGCTATACAGTATAATCTTGTTTATCTATTCTACATTTTGAAATCCCAGTCTGTCCCTTCCCACCCCCTGCCCCCTTGGCAACCACAAGTTTATATTCCATGTCTATGAGTCTGTTTCTGTTTTGTATTTATGTTTTTTTTTTTTTTTTTTTTTTTTTTAGATTCCACATATGAGTGATCTCATATGGTATTTTTCTTTCTCTTTCTGGATTACTTCACTTAGAATGACATTCTCCAGGAGCATACATGTTGCTGCAAATGGCGTTATGTTGTCAGTTTTTATGGCTGAATAGTATTCCATTGTATAAATATACCACCTCTTCTTTATCCAGTCACCTGTTGATGGACATTTAGGCTGTCTCCATGTCTTGGCTATTGTAAATAATGCTGCTATGAACATTGGGGTGCAGGTGTCATTTTGAAGTAGGATTCCTTCTGGATATATGCCCAGGAGTGGGATTCCTGGGTCAGAGGTTAAGTCTATTCCTAGTCTTTTGAGGAATCTCCATACTGTTTTGCACAGTGGCTGCACCAACTTCATTCCCACCAGCAGTGTAGGAGGGTTCCCTTTTCTCCACAGAGTCTCCAGCATTTGTCATTTGTGGACTTTTGAATGATGGCCCTTCTGCCTGGTGTGAGGTGATACCTCATTGAAGTTTTTATTTGCATTTCTCTGATAATTAGTGATATTGAGCATTTGTTCATGTGCCTATTGGCCATTTGTATTTCTTCCTTAATAAAATACCACAGTTTCCTCAATCTCAGTTAACAACTCCAACAACCACACAATTGTCTGAGTCAGAAAACTAGACCTCATTCTCCACATTATCCTCTCCCTCACCTTTGCCAAACATAATCAATCACCAATCAATACCTTCCAAAATTCTTGAATTTATCTACTTGTCTCAGTCCTCACTATCAGTATTCTTCCTTAGGGTCACCATCATTTTTCATTCTAATTATTTAGCAATAGTTTCCAACTGGCTTTCTTATCCTCTTATCTTTCCCACTCCAATCCATTCTCTGCATCAGGGGCGGATAAACACTATTCTCAGAGTGAAAATTCAATCAGATTAAACCAAGTTATGTTTAAAACATATCAGTTTTTCTTTTACGTGCAGAAGCAAGTAAAAAAAAAAAAAACTTGTGTTTTGGGAAATAAATTCTTTCTAGTTCTTTGCCTCCAAATCTTGGCAAGTTGATTTCCTATGAGCTTTCAAAGTGTACTGTATACATCATTCAATGTTGTAATTGTACCTATCTGTTGTCTCCCCCTTTCCCTCCTCTGTCATGTACCACCATATATACAGATTGTGAATTCCCTTCAGAAAATATCCCCAGCACCTAGAAGTCTATATAACACATTAGATGTTTCCTTTAGACGTATTTTGAATGAATGAATACAATCATAATATAATAATCGTCTTTCTTTAGCAAACAACAAACCTAGCAAAATAGGTAAAACAGCTGTTATTTCTTCTTTATGGACAAAAGAATCATGTACAAAATACTTGGGGATCTTCAGTGTCTCTGAGAAAATTTAATGAAGTGTACACATATTTAAAGTGGCTTTCCCAGTTGGCATTAATTCATACACCACTAAAAAAGGAAGGAAGAAAACATTAAAATGTAAATAAAAGGAAAGCCATTTTTAATTTGAGCAACTCAAACAAATACACCATATTGCCTTGGTTTTGCAGAACAAAGTCCTAACCTTTGGCAACTCACTTAATCTTTTCCAGTCTCAATTACTGATCCACAAACTGGGGACAAAGTGTTTAAATTTACATAGGTGTTGAGAGGCTTAAGTTGTTTTCAAGTACAGCACTTGAATAATAGGCACCACTTAAGCAAAATATTACCATAATTACTAATAACAGAGGATATTTGCAACTGAGAGGAATGAAAGATATAGTGCATTTAAAAAAAAGACTTTAAATAGTTCATTTTTTAAAGTAGGCAGTAAAAGGAAATCATAACTGGCATTCAAAGTGAAAAGACTTCAGAGAAGAGGACAACTCTTTGGAACCTTGTATTTCATAGGTTAAAAATGGGCATACATTTGACACCCAACTGTAGATACATGCATATCTAGAAAAGCAAGCATTTTTGTGGTTCTCAGCAGCAAAAAGGAGAGATAGAAAGAGATATTCTGAGTGAATTCAATTTGTGCAGAAATGTCTTTCTGCTCCCAGTTTTTTAAATAGTCACACTTAGGAGGAAAACTGTCTCTCAGAAGAATGTGGTATGTAAGCTAGTAAGAATAGTTGCAATAAAGATATTCTGATTATAATTTAAAAATCTTGCTTGCTGAAGATAATTCTGAAAACTATAAACAACTTAAAAGAAAAAAAAAGAGAAATGATAGTCCCCCTCCCAAGAGATAACAACTCTTAACCTTTTTGGTATGTAAACATAGAGAAGTGTATAAAGGTAAGTATGCATATAATGTATATACACTGTATAGTTGGTATTTAACCAAATATTAAATTCTATACATTTTAGTACTATTAAATATTCCTCAAAAATAATTTAAATTTGTACTTACTCTTCTATCATCTCATGCCTATACCTCAATTTGTTGTATTTATAGAAAAAATTTATTTAAACGTCCTGATTTTACAGCCTCCAATTCCAGGAACCACTCTTGACTAAAAAGTATTTTTGAACTGACCATCCTCATGAGCATTGACAATCCTCTTTCTGCATTCCCAGACCATTAGAAGAGAACATTCTGTTGATTTCTGCAGGTTTCACATAGTCAGAACCATAGGTGGCCTCCTTTAAGCTCACTTTGGTCATATCCTATGGCTTCTCTAAATATCTCAAATTATGCTTGTGCTAATTTAAAAATCAAATTAATTTCAATTTCCATTAATATTAAATACATAATTGTATATTTATATCATTATTCTTTTTGTCTTGAATGGGCAGTGTGTGGGCAGAGCAGGAGATAAGAAGAGAAAGAAATAATAAGAGTATGTCACAGTGCCAAAAAGTTTTGGAATTCCTCCTATTCAGTGTTCTCTTCAGTGATTGAGCTTCATAATGACATTTCTGTGTCCATCATGTCCACTGTCTTAAATGTAAATGTATCTCAGCCAGTGTCAACTATTTCTGAGCAGAGCAGGATTATATTCTGGATCTGTTATTTATTTTGTTGATATACTTGTAGGGTTGCTCAATGGTGCTAATGACCCATCCTCACTTTCTACTACAGTTTTCTTATTTCTCCAAATTTCTACATGGGAATTGATCCCATGGAAGCATGACTTAGGCCAATGTCAAATGAATTAGATAAATCAATAGTTCCCAAAGCTAGATCTCTACACTCATTTAAGGGGCTTTTAAAAATAGAGTTGTCAGCTCCACAATAAATCTACTGATTAAGAATCTTTAGAGATTGCACGTGTTCCTGGTGATCAGTCATGGGAGACCTAGAATTCTGTATTTTTTAAAGCTCTCCAGATGACTCCAGAGATCTTTCAAATTGCAAAAAGTGTTGCTTTAAGTGATTTATTTAGTGCTAGACAAAAATAATAAAGTGATTTATTTTGTCTTAAACAATGCATTATAGTTATTGCTGTATATGAATACCTCCAAATAAAATTAGGCTTCTAAGTCACAAAGTTAATGTGTACTTTCATTTGCTTACCCTAGTCATTCATTTCACAAATTCCTTGTGCTGTCAGATTTGTTGAGTGCATATTTTATGTCAGGCACATTGTTCTAGGTTCTAGGGTGATAGCACTGAGGGAAAAAAAATTGCACTTATACACATTAACCTTGCATCCTTGCATTCTAGTGATAGAAGAGCAAAATTAGCAAATGAATGAGTAAAATTACATCTATATTGATTAGTTGATACAGTAACACATGCTACGAAAAAAAATGAAAGCAGAATAAGGGTGATAGTGAATACTGAGTCAGGTAAAGAGAGATGATCAATGAAAGCCCCTCTGATAAAATGATATTAAGCAAAGATCTGAAGGAAGTGAGGAAATTATTCAAGTAGATATCTTTAATCTGGAAGAAGAATGCTTGGCAGAGGAAACTGCAATTGCAAAGTACCTAAGGGAGGTGCATTCTTCATATATTCATTGAACAACAGCAAAACAAGTGTGTTAGTGCATATTAGTAAAACAAAGAATGAGTCAGATCACATAGGGGTTTGGACATCTTTGTAAGGATTTGGTGTTTACTCATAGTGAAGTGAAAGGACATTTGAAAGTTTTTAAGCAGAGAAGGATATTTAAAAGTTTTTAAGCATAATATAACCTATGTCTTAAAATATTCTGGATGTTCTGTGAAGAAGAAACAGTAGTAGAGGCAAAGATAGGACTAGAGAGATAATGCACACTTTCTTTTATTCAGGCAAGAGATGGTGGCTTGAACCAGGGTAGTTATAGCAAAAGTGGAAAGATGTGGTCTAAGTTGGGCTACATTGAAAGGCAGAGCTTAAAGAATGTGAAGGTGGATTTAATGTGGATTGGTCTATATGTGTTTCAATGTTAGTATCGTGCTGTTTTGATTACTATAGCTTTGTAGTATGTTTTGAAGTTAGGTAATGTGATGCCTCAACTTTTTAATTTTTTTCTTCAAGATTGCTTTGGCTATTTGCAGTCTTCTGTGGTTCCATATGAATTCTAGAATTTTTTTTCTTTTTCTATAAAAATTTCCATTGATTTTTGATAAGGATTGTATTCTGCAAATAGCTTTGAATATATGACTATTTTAACAATAATAATTTTTCTAATTCACAAACATAGGATATTATTCTCTTAATTTGCATTTTCTTCCATTTATTTCATCAATGTTTTATAGTTTTCAGTGTACAAATCTTTTTATTTCCTTGGGTAAATTTATTCCTAAGTATTTTGTTATTTTTCATGCTATTGCAAATAAAATTGCTTCCTTAATTTCTTTTTCAAATAGCTCGTTGTTAGTGTACAGAAATGGAACTTATTTTTGCATGTTGATTTGTGTTCTGCAACTTTACTGAATTCATTTATTTGTTCTAACAGTTTTTTGGTAGAGTCTCTAGTATTTCCTGTATGTATAAAACCATGTCTTCTGCAGAGACTATTTTATTTCTTCCTTTCTGAATTGAATGCCTTTTATTTATTTTTTCTGACTAATCACTTGCGCTAGGACTTCCAGTACTATGTTGAATAGAAGTGACAGTTGGCATTTTTGCTATGTTCCTTAGGGGGAAGTGTTTTAACTTTCAGCATTGACTATCATGTTTTCTGTGGGCTTTTCATATATATTCTTTATTATATTGAAATACAATCCTTCCATACCCAACTTGTCAAGTTTATGTCATGTAAAGATATTGTATTTTGTCAAATACTTTTTCTACATCTATTGATAATGAACATATGATTTTTATCTTTCATTCTGTTAATGTGGTATATCACATTTATTTATTTGCATATGTTGAACCATCCTTGCTTCCCAGGGATGAATCCCAATTGTTTGTAGTGTATGATCTTTTAATGTGCTCTTGAATTTGGTTTGCTTATATTTGGTTGAGAATTTTTGCATCTATGTTCACAAGGAATATTGACCTGTAAATTATTTTCTTGTAGTGCTCTTATCTGGCTTTGGTATCAGGGCAACTCTGGCCTTGTAAAATGAGTTTAGAAGTATTCCCTCTTCTTCAAATTTTTGGAAGAGTTTGAGAAGGAGTACAATTAAATTTTTTAGCTATTCAGTAGACACCACCAGTGAAGCTATCTGGCCCTGGGCTTTTATTTGTTGGGAAGTTCTGATTACTGATTTAATCTTCTTATTAATTATCTGTTTGTTCAAAGTTTCTATTTTGACATGATTCAGTCTTGGTAGATTGTATATTTCTAGGAACTTGTTCATTTCTCTTAGGTGTCTAATTTGTTGGCATATGCATTTTCATAGTAGCCTCCCTCAGATCATTTTTATTTTAATGGTATCAGTTATAATATCTCCTGTTTCATTTCTTATTTTATTTGAGTCCTCTTTTTTTTGTTGTTAGTCTAGCTAAAGCCTTGTCAATTTTGTTTATCTCTTCAAAAAACTAGCTATTATTTCTGTCATTATTTTATTTCTTTTTTCTCTATTTTATTCCTACTGTGATCTTTATAGTTTCCTTCCTTTTGCTAATTTTAGGTTTAGTTTGTTCTTTTTCCAACTCTGTGAAGTGTGAATGTAGGTTATTTATTTAAGATACTTATTTTCTTAGTGTAGGCATTTATCACTCTGCAAACTTATCTCTTAGAATTGCTTTTTTGCATTTCATTGTCTTGGTATGTTATGTTTTCATTTTCATTTGTCTCAAGATATTTTTCACTTTTCCCTTAATTTGTTCTTTGATCCATTGATTGTTCAGCTCTGTGCTTTTAAATTTCCACATATTTATCATTTAAATCTTTCTTCCTGTTATTGATTTCTAGTTTCACACCTTTGTGGTCAGAAAAGATACTTGATATAATTTCAATCTTTCTAAATTTGCTAAAATTTGTGTTGTGGCTTAACATATATATAATCTATCCTGAAGAATGCTTCATGTGTACTTGAAAGGGATATATTCTTCACTGCTGTTGGATGGAATATTCTGTATATATCTATAGGTATATTTAGTCTGTAGCATTGCTCAGGTACACTGTTTCCTTCTTGAGTTGATGTCTAAATGATCTAGCCATTGTTGAAAGTAGGGTATTGAAGACCTCTCCTATTATTGTATTGCTATCTGTTTCTTCCTTCAATTCTATTAATATTTGTTTTGCATATTTAGGTACTCTTATGTTGGATGCATATATATTTATAATTGTTATATTTTATTGACTAATTTACCTCTTTATCATTATATAGTGCCCCTCTTTTTATCTTTTTCAGTTTTTGGCCTAACATCCATTTTATCTAATATAAGTGTAGCCAACTCTGATCTCTTTTTTATTATTATTTGCATGTATTATCTTTTACATCCTTGCACTTTGAGACTACATATGTTTTTAAAGCTAAAATGAATTTTTTATTTGCAGCATATTATTGGATCTTATTTTTGTGTAATTCCATTCTGCCACTCCTTATCTTTTGATTAAAAGAGTGAATCCATTTATATTTAAAGTAAGTATTGATGTAAAGATTGATTTACTATTCCCGTTTTGTTATTTTTTGACTCTTGTAGCTCCTTTGTTTCTTTCTCTCTTGCTTTCTTCCTTTGTGATTTGATGATTTTGTTTTGTATGCTTTGACTCTTTTATCTCTTATGTATTTAATACAGTTTAAAAAAACTTGGTGATGATGAGTCTTACATAAACCATCTTATAACAGTCTACTTAAAGCTGATAAAAACTCAACTTCAACTGCATACAAAAACTACACTTTAAGGGGAAGGGTATAGCTTAATTGGTAGAGAGCATGCTTAGTACAAATGAGGTCCTAGGTTCTATCACCAGTTCCTCCTCTAAAAACAAATGAACCTAATTATCTCTCCTCAGACAACATAAATAAATAATACAATAATAAATAAATTTAAAAATACTATATTTTAAGTTCCCCCCCTCTTTTTATGTTGTTGATGTTACAACTTACATCTTTTATATACGGTGTATCAATAACACAATATTATAGCTATAGTTATTTTAATACCCTTGTATTTTAACTTTATACCACAGTTAAAAGTGATTTACATACCATCGATACAATACTAGAGTATTCTGATTTTGACTGTACTTTTATCTTTACAGTAAGTTTTATACTTTAATATATTTTCATGCTGTTAGCATTTTTTTGTTTCAACTTGAAGAATTCCCTTTAGTATTTCCTATGAGGTAAGTCTAGTGGTAATAAACTCCCTCAGTTTTTGTTTTTCTGGGTCCATCTTTATCTCTCCTTCATTTCTAAAGGACAACTTTGTTGAGTAAAACAATCTCAGTTGGCAGTTATTATTTTTTACTTTCAGAACTTTGATTATATTATCCCATTCTCTCCTGACCTACACCTCAGTTTTCTGTTGAGAAAACTGTTCATAGCCTTATGGGCAATCCTTTGTACATGAGGATTTAAAAAATTTCTCCTGCTACTTTAAAAATTACCTCTTTGTCTTTCATTTTTGAAAGTTTTGTTATAATACATCTTGGGAAAGATTGTTATGAGTTGATACTTTTGGAGGATTTATGAACTTCATGAACTTGGATATTCAAGTCTTTCCTCAGATTTAGGAAGTTCTCAGAAATTACTTCTTTGAATAAACTTTCTGCTCCTTTTTTCTCTTCTTCTGCATTTGCCATGATATGTAGATTATTCCTCTTAATAATATCCCATAATTCACATAGCCTTTCTTCACTATTATCATTTTTCCTTTTGCTCCTCTGACTGCATAGTTTCAAATGACATATCTTTGAGTTCACAGATCCTTCTTTTTCATCAAGTCTGTTGTCGAAGCTCTCTATTGAATTTTTCACTACAGTGATTATATTCTTCAATTCTAGGATTTCTGTATGTTTGTTTTAGTGGTTTCTATTTTGTTTTGTTCATGCATTTTTTTCCTTAAATTTATTTAATTGTCTATGTGTGTTTTCTTATAATTCACTTAATTTCTTTAAAAGAATTATTCTGGATTATTTGTCAGATAATTCATAGATCTCTATTTCTTTAAGGTCAGTTATTGTAGCTTTATTATCTTCCTTTGGTGTTATCATATTTTCTTGATTATTCATGAACATTGTGGCTTTACATTGGTGTCTGCACATTTGCAGAAGGCATGCCAGGGAAGTGCTTTGCAAGGCAGCCCTTTCAAAGATTCTTATAGGCCATCAGGTGGTGTCCATGAGTGGACTTGCTGCTGGAGCCCTCAGGCAGGCAGTTTAATGATTTGATCAGCAAGTATGTAGGTATGCTTAGTGCTTGTTTTCACAGGGGCTAGTCTGGAGTCTGAGCCATTGGGGCAGAGCTGGAGCCTGGGTCTACTGTATTGGGCTGGGCATCTGAGTCTGCAGTGGTAGGCATGGGACCTGGGTCCACATGGGTAAGCTTGGACCTTTGGTCCCTAAGGTCTGTCCAGGTATTGGAGATGGGCCTAGTGATTTGGTTCCTGATGGCAGACCTGGCATCCAGGTCTGTAGAAGTGGGACTGGAACCTCGGTCTGTTGGTACAGATATGGATTTGGTTCCACAGGGGCTTTCCTGAAGCCTGTGTCCACAGGCGGCCAAACTGGTGCTGAAATGGCTTTGAATCTGAGTCTACAGGGTCTGGCATGGTCCCCTGGGGGCAAGCTTGGTTGAACTGGAGCCTGGGGTCAAGAGAGTCAGTCTTATAGCCTGGGGTGGTGTGTGCTAGCCTGGATGTTGGGTTCCTGGGAGCTAGCATGATGTAGGTGTGGGTTGGGAGCCTGGGGCCATAAATGTTGATGTTGAGGTTGAGTCTGTGAGGTTCAGCCTGGTGCTGGGACAGGCCAGAAGCCTGGGTCCATGGGAGTCAGCCTTGGAGAAAGGGCAGTTAAATATGGTATAATATTTCATGTCATGGGACTAGATGAGGTCTCTTAAGGCAGTGAATTCAACTTTTGATTATAAATTATAATTAAAAAGCATATTTTACATTGAAACCCAGTGAATATTAAAAACCTTATTAAGTGTAATATAATCTGACTTTTTTGGTTCTACTTCATTTTTTTTTAATATAGAAGGTTTTTTGGATTGCTATTTATGTATTTATTTTTCAAGAGCAGTTTAGGTTTACAGAAAAATTGGAGGGAAGGTACAGATATTTCTGTATATTCCTTGCTGCCATATACATAGGCTTTCTTATTATCAGCATCCCCCACCAAAGTGGGACATTTGTTACAATAATGAATCTGCATTAATACATCATAGTCATGCAAAGCCCACAGTTGACATTACAGTTCACTCTTGGGGTTTCACATTCTATGGATTTGGACAAATGAATAATGACATGTATCTATCATTAAGGTATCATACAGAGTATATATACATGCACTGCCCTGAAAATCCTCTGTACTCTGCCTGTTCATCACCTCCCACTCCCAATTCATTGCAATCACTGATCTTTTTATTGTCTCCATAGTTTTGCCTTCTGCTGAATATCTTTTGGTTGGAATCATACAGTATATAGTCTTTTCATATTGGTTTTTTTCACATAGTAATATACATTTAAGTTTCTTCCACACCTTTTCATGACTTGATAGCTTTTTGTGTACTAAATCATATTCCATTTATGGATGTACCAGTTTCTTTATCCATTCACCTCCTGAAGGACATCTTGGTTCCCTCCAAGTTCTGGCAATTATGAATAAAGCTGCTATAAACATAGGTGTACAGAGTTTTATGTGATGTAAATTTTCCATTCCTTTGGGTAAATACCAAGAAGCATAATTTCTGGATCATACATGAAGAGTATGTTTAGTTTAGTAAGACCCTACCAAATTGCCTTCCAAAGTGGCCATACCATTTTGCATTCTCTCCAGCAATGAATAAGAATTCCATGTGGGTCACACCCTCACCATCATTTGATGTTGTCAATGACCCTGATTCTGGCCATTCCAATAGATGTGCTGTGACGCAGTTCTCATTATTTTTATTTTATTTTCCTTGATGACATACAATGTGGAGCATCTTTTTATATGCTTATTTGCCATACATGTATCTTCTTTGGTAAGGTATCTATTAAGGTCTTTAGACTATTTTTTTAATTTGACTTTTTAAAAAAATTTTTTGTATTATTGACTTTTAAGAGTTCTTTGTGTATTTTGGATAATAGTCTTGTCAGATATCCCTTTTGAAAATATTTTTACCCAGTCTGTTCCTTGTCTTCTAATTCTTTTGACATTGTCTTTTACAGAGAATTTTTAATTTTAAAGAAGTCCAGCTTATCACTTCTTCCTTTTGTAGATTGTGACTTTGGTTTTTCATCTAAAATGTTATTACCATAACCAAAGTCATCTATGCTTTTTCATGTATTTTCTTCTAGGAGTTTTATAATTCTGTGTTTTACATTTAGATCTGTGATATATTTTGTCTTAATTTTTGTGAAAGTTATGGGGTCTATCTAGATTTATTTTTTTTGCATGTGAAAGTACAGTTGTTCCAACAACATTTTTAAAAAGACTGTTTTGCTCCATTGTATTGCCTTTATTCTTTTGTCAAAGGTCAGTTGACAATGTTTATGTAGGTCTATTCCTGGGATTTCAATTCCATTCTATTTATCTATTTGTCTGTTCTTTCACCAATACCACACACTCTTGACTATTGTGCTTTATACTAAGTCATAAAATCAAGCCATGTCAGTCTTCCAATTTTGTCCTTCTCTTTCAATATTGTGTTGGTTCAATTACCCTTTTTTTCAATAATCTGATTATATCCCAAAACATTATGATACTCTTATGAGGTAGATAATGTATATCTACCTCAGTGGAAAAAAAAAAAACTGTAATGTAAGTAATCATTTTCAACGCAGAAGAGAGGCTGTCTGAAGATTGAGCCTTGTATCATTTCTACTTTTAGAGATCAAGTTAATGAAGAAGAACCAGCCAGGAAGTCCAAAAGAAGCCTCTGATAAAGTAGGAGGAAAATGGTTTCTAGAAGCCAAAGGAAGGAAGTATGTTAAGAAAAAGGGAGATATTAACTATGTCAAATATTGTCAATAGAATGAGTAAGATGAGTATTGAGAATTGACCACTGGATTTAACAACACAAATAATTGATGACCTTGAGAGCTGTTTAATTGAAGTTGTGGTGACAAAAGTCTCATTTGCATTTGTTCAGACAGACCAGAAGAAGAGAAAGTGGAAGCTAGTGAAAACACTCTTAGGGAGATTTTCCGTGAAGCAGATCAGAGAAACAAAGCAGTAGCTGAAAGAAAACACGGAGTCAAAAGAAGTTGTATTTTTGGCATTTTGTTCATTTGCTTTTAAGATGGAAGATACACACACACACACACACACACACACACACACATACACACAAATCATTATCGGAGTCATGAATTCCACTACCTTGCTTGTGTCAGTCATGTCTCCGTGTTACTGGAGTCATAAATCCACTATCCTCCCATACACCAAAGCCCTTCCTCATTTATAGCCAGTCAGAAATCTATTCCCCATCCCTTTCTGTACACAACCCCTTCCTCAATAAAAGACCCTGCATATTCACACTCAGTGGACACACAGGCACCTCTTGTCTGTGTGGCCCACTATTATCTATAGCAGCAAACCTATTAAGCTTTCCTTTGTTCTTAAGCTTTCCCTTGCCTTTGGTAAATTCTTCTTAGCAACCTGTGTCACCGGCTCCGCCATGTGTCCCTAGCAGAAGTTTCTAGAAGAATCTAGAAATCTAGATTCTAGAACAATGGAAGAGTAAATAAACTGGGGAAATGGAGTAAGACTCACATCAGCTTTAAGGCGACCCCTAAAGGTTAGCAGTTGTGAATTAAATAGCTATATTTATAATGCAGCTGTGTATCTACTTTTTTGTTTCCTCTCTCTTCTCTCATTCCCCATTCTCTCCTATTATATATTCACATATTATTGGTACTTTCAGAGTAATCTTAAAGCATAGTTCTTATACAACTATTTTGATAATTGTTTTCAATGGCTCCACATTGATTAGAGTAAACTCTAAATAGATCTTCACCTCCATATAGTTTTCAAGGCAGATATTCTACTTTTTTGACTTGATGTTCACAATACTCCTTTCAAACCAGGCTACTTACTGCGTTGTTAATGATTTTTCTGCCTAGTGGATTTGTCCATTTCTGATAGAGAGGTGTTGAAGTTCAACTAAGATTGTGAATTCATCTATTTCATGTAGTTTCATGCTCTTTTGTTAGGTGCATACACTTTAGGGATTGTTATGACTTGTTGGATAATTGACCCATTTACCATCAATGTACTGCCCTTCTTTATCCCTGATAAGTTTCCTTGCTTTCAAGATTGCTCTAAAATCAATGTAGCTACTCTGCTTTCTTTTGATTAGCGTTAGCGTGATATATATATATTTTCCATTCATTTACATTGAATCTATATATGTCTTTATATTTAAAGTGGGTTTCTTATAGACAACATATATTTGGTTGTGTTTTTGATGCACTCTTACAATATCTGTTTTTTAATTGGTGCATTCAGACTATGGATGTTCAAAACAACTATTGATATAGTTGGAATCATATCTACCACATTTGTTATTGTTCTCTTTTTGTTGGTCTTGTTCTTATTTTTGTCTTCCACTCTTTTTCTGCCTTTTGTGCTTTTAACTGAGCATTTAATATGATTCCATTTTCTAGCATATCTTAGCATATCAGTTATATTCCTTTTTTTCTTTTACTGATTGTCCTAGAATTTGAAATACACATTTATAACTAATCCAAGTCCACTTTCAAATAACACTCTACCACTTGATTGGTGGTGTGAGTACTTTATAATAACAAAATAATTCTAATCCCTCCTGCTTGTCTGTTATATCATTACTGGCATTCATTTCACTTATACAAAAGCATGCATAAGTATATTTATCTAATACATTGTTGCTATAATTTTGAGTAAGCTTATCTTTTAGATTAATTAAGAATGTGAAAAACAAAAGTATTTATTTTGCTTTCACTTATTCCTTCAATGTTCTTCTTTTCTTTGTATAGATAACAAAAGTTTCTCAGCTATATCATTTTCCTTCTCTTTAAAGAAATGTTTAATTATTTTTTTCAAGACATGAATACAGGTGACAAATTCAATTCTTCCTTCATTGTTAGGAAAACAACATGCAATTAGCACACCAGGCAGATCTGTTTTTACCTTATTGAATCAGAGTGGTGGCCTTCCAAACCCATGTTGTCCTTTTACCTTGGAACTAACATCCACAAGCCAACCAGTATTTTGTTGGTTAATCAAAAGCTATTTATAAGGTTCAAGTGACAGTAGAATCTAGCAGCTCTTCACACAGTTTCAGAGTCAGTCCTAGGGGAAAAGTCCCTGCTCATGAGTATCTCCTTCTTATGTTCCCCAGACAGCATGATCTTGTATAAACCACTTCCATTTTATTAGGGAACTCTTCTGGGCACTGCCATCCCCATCAGAATCTTTCTCTGACATCTTAGATTTTTTTGGTTATTTCAGATTTGAAGATCACTTATGTCTTTCATTCACAGGGGTAGCTTCAATTAATAATGTGTGGCAGCAAGGTAGTATAAAATTAATAAACATGGATCCCTTTTATTTCTTTTTCTCTAATTGTTATGGCTAGGACTTCTAATAATATATTGAATAGAGGTGGTAAGAGTGGGCATCCATGTCTTGTTCCAGATTTTAGTTGAAAGGCTTTCAGTTTTACACCATTGAGTATTATACTGGGTGTAGGTTTGTCATAAATAGCTCCTTAATTAAATATAGTTAGGAGACCAGAAGGAGAAAGTCTCATGTCCTACAATGATAGCCCAACAGAAGGAAGAAAGACTTCGCCTTCTTGCCTGGCAAGAGCTCAGCCAGTGAGAGACAGACACAACTCAGCCAATGAAAAGCCATGGACTCTTTTCTATAGTGTCCCAACTACCATTTTCCCTCTAAAAATTCATTCTCCTATCCATATTTGCCAGGGACTTGCATATGGCTTAAAATGGTTACAGACCCCAATTGCAATTCTTTGCTGATCCTGAAAAAAAATTTTTTTCTGGAGAAATAACTGGCAGCCTGTTTCTTTCAGATCAACATTTTGATGGCCCTTATGGGGATCCAGAGAAGACCCTCAATGACTCTAAGGTTGATGAGCCAACAGGTGCAGTCCCCACTGAGCCCACTGTTGCTCTTCTCACTGACCCTGAAGTTTGAAGGTAAGTTTGTCTCACAGTTCCAAGCTTATGTCTTTTTGTTTTATAACTTGTTAGATTTTACACTGGATCTATCTTAAGATTTTGTTTTTTTCTGGTTAAGACCTTGTTCAGTCTGAGAGTACTCATTTGTCACTTCGGCCTGGTTTTGAAATTAGACTGTTTCAACTGGAAGTGGCCAGCCTTTGGCACATTCTTTTGGGAACAGGGGTTGTTTCATTGGAACTGTGGGGGTTGACCCATCAACCCATTCTTTTGAAATAGGACTGTTCTATTGGAACTGGGTTGAGCAGTCTTTGTCTTGGTTCCTCCAGGACCAGACTGTTTCCTTCAAACACTCTCTTACTCTAGAAAACATTCTCCTAATCTAGAAAAAGTCCTCTGACAAATGGGACTCCAATTAACAAAATATTTTGAGGGTGCTCCTTAATGGGGACCCTTCCAATTTTATGTTTGAAAACTGCAGTCCTTCCTTGTGTGTATTTCTAGCTAAATGAACTGATCTGATCAAAGCAATTTAGAATATCAACAATCATTACAGGGAACTTTTGAAATCCCCAAACTTACTTTTCTTTAAACCAAATTGAAAAACTAGAGCTCTAAAATTTCTAAAACTGAATGGAAGGTCTATTTTGATCAGTATTTTGAGGCTTCAAAATGTTATTAGGAGTCGAAAATCACTTCTCTGCAAAATAAGATTTTAAAATTAACTGAGGCAAACAAATGATTAAAGAAAGATAAAATGGCTTCTGAAACCTCAGGCTCTTTTTCCCTGGTTGCTTTGTCTCAGGCAAAAGAAGCCTCCTAAGTGAGGTTAAAACTCTCCTAGTTTCTGCTACTATTGCAGAGAGCCAGGACATTGAAAAAGAGATTGTTACAAATTTATGAACTTTAGGCAACTTCAGCCTTCTAGCCAGCCTCTCCAACATACTCCCAATTTCAATGTTGAGGCTCCAAGAAACTGCAGGGGCTTTACCCAATCCTCACTTTTAATTGACTTCAAATACATTATTTCAGATTGGGGATGAATCTATGAATCTCTTCTAGTCCTAACTGACAGTGGAGCAACACTCCCATGCTCAACCCCCCTATTATAAAACAACCCCTGTCCCACTACTAAAACAGTGTAAATAGTGGGGATCTCTAATGAACCTCAAGAGGATCTTGACTCTGAACTTATTCCCTTTTCTTTAGGCCATTTGAGAGATACTCACTCTCTTCTCCTTAGTTCATCCACCCCTATCCATATATTAGGTTATGGCTTCTTAGAGAAATATCTTGTGGGGATTTCTTTCTCCCAAAATGGGGAAATAATTCTAGAATTTGCCAGAAGTCATGAAAGTAACCCACCAGGTGAAGTAAGTGAACTTTGACATCTTTTATTTGTTCTGTCTCTGACTGTACTAGGGCAGATTCTGGAAACACTGATAATTTACCCCTATTGAATTAGCTACCACTTCCCTTATGGACAAAATCTCTAACTGCTGTTGGCAAAATTCAATAACACCTGCCATCAAGATTCAAACAGATCTCCCAAAATCTCTTTCCAGAATAAAACAACCTCCTACAGGTAAAGAAGTCCTTCAAGGTATAAAGCCCATAATAGAAGATTATAAGGGTCAAAGACTTATTGTCCCTTGTACCAGCCCCTGTAAACCCCTATTTACTGGTGTGAAGACCTAAGGACCAAGCGTGGAGTTTTGTCCATCACCTCTGAGCAAAAAATAGCATTGCTACCTCTTGACACCTTCTTATTTCTTCCTAACCTCATACGTTACTAACATCCAGCCTGACCAGAAGGAAATTACTATAAGTGATTTATGCAGTGCATTCTTCAGTTAATGAAGCTAGCCAATAGCTTTTTGCGTTCACTTGGGAGGAAAAACAGTCCACCTGGACAGTAAGGCCTCATGGTTATACTGAGTGAGAGTCCTTATCTCTCACAAACCTTGAGGGCTGATCTGGATGACATAAAGTTCCCTACATGTTCACGTTGTCTCAATATGGGGAATGATAATTTCTTTACTCTCCTCCAGCATCCTCATAGGAATGTGATATCCACTTGCTAAGACTCTTAGCTTTAAAGGGACATAAAGTTGCCAAGGAAAGATGGTAGTTTGTCGGAACCCAGATTCAATACTGATGGCCTCTAATAGCAGAACAAAGGCTACACTTAGATCCATGTAGGGTTTGTGGTATCCAAAGATTTTCAAAACCCAAAACTAAGCACCAGCTGTGAGGTTGGTTATTGCTAAAACTGGATATCAAATTTTTCTCTTATGGCCAGTCATCTGTTTTACTAAAGAACAACAATTCTGACCCAATTTTATGGGAAAACCAGAAGACACACTTTTGAAGCTTTAAAGGAGAGTTTCACGAACCCACCCGTCTTTTGGCTTCAAATGATAAGATTCCATTTTTCCTTTTTGTATATGAAAAGGAAAAAAACGCCCTTGGTGTACTCACACAAAAACAAGAGGACCACCATTGACTCAGAATATTCTAGTGAGCCACCTAGCCCTGTGGCATGGGGATACCTTCCTTGAATTAGAGCCCCTGCCCTTTTGGTTAAGACCCCTGAGAAAACTATTGTGGTTTCTCATTTAACCATTTTTGTACCTCACACATTAGAAGCCTTCTGAATTCTCATCACCCTAAGAATTTTTTAGCTGCCAAAACTCCTAGGAAGTTCTTTTGTTAATTGCTCCTCACATAACTCTTTTATGTTGTAGTAACCTGAAACCTGCTACTCTTCTTTCCTCTGTCACCAGTGACGTTCCTCATGACTGCTTAACACTGAGAGATCCCTCCTTACTCCTTGTGATGATCTGCAGGAAACTGTTTTGGGTAATACTGACTACTAAAGGCTCACTGATGGTTCTTACTTAAAAGGTGACAATGACAATTATTGTGCTGGGTATGCTATTGCAATTCCTTTTAATGTTGTTGATGCAGCATTTTTAACTATGGTTATTTTGACACAACAGGCTATATTATATGCTCTTACAAAGGGTTGCATTTTAGCTAAGGCCAAAATTGCCAATAGTTATACTGATCGCAGGTAAGCTTTTGGAGTAGATCATAATTTTGGAATGCTGTGGAAGCAACATGGCTTTCTTACTTCCAGTGGAAATAAAATTTAAAATAGCCCCTATGCCCAGGAATTATTGGATGCAATAATTTTACCTGCTGGTTATTTACTATTAAGATTCTGAGGCATTTTAAACTTGACTTTCTGGAAGCTGAGGAATTCTACCCTTGAAACAAACAGTAGCCAAACCTCCATTATGGTCCAAAGGGATATTTCTCCAAATAATAACTTAGAAAAACTGGCTAGAGAGGCCAAACAATTTGCCTCAGTAAAGGAAAAAACAAGATTGGAAATTCAACCATCATAGGTTTGATAAAAAGAGAAAGCTCTGGTTTGAACCAAATAAAAACCCAGTCCCACTGATGACCCTAAAATTCCCACACCTCACCACTGTATATGCATTAAGCCATTGTTCTATTGACAAAATTGAGAATACATGAATCAGTATTGGTGGGGAAACATTAACAAGGCTGCAAAAAGTGACTTCTTCACTTGTTCCACTTGTCCAGAGTGCAACCCAGGGAAGCCTGTTCCTACTGCCTCTGCACATTTTTAAATGCCTAATGAACCATTTGAGGTCTATCACATTTATTTCATACAACTTCTTTTGTCTCATGCATATAAATATGTTTTAGTCATGGTTTGTATATTTTCACTCTGGACCAAAGCCTTCCCTTGCAGACAGGCTACTGCCTCTTCTGTGGATAATGTCCTTTTGGAAAAGATTATCTCTACCTGGGAAAGTCCTCTTGAACTTCTTTGTGCTTGAGAAATCCATTTTACTAGTCAGGTACTTCATTATGTTTGTGCTGTTTGGCTGGTTTTACAACACTTTCACTGATTTACCCCCTCAATCCTCTGGTTTAGTCGAACACAGTAATGACATTAAGACTCAATTGACAAAATTGTAGATACCCTCCAAATATGTTGACCAGAAGCACTGCCACTGGTCCTCCTAAATCTCTCTCCACTCCTTTTGGAACTTATAAACTCTCACCTTTGCGTTAGTCACAGGATGCCCGATGAACTTGGCTCATGCCAACTCGAATTGGTTCTATTAAAAATAACCATGTTTTAGTAAAGCAGTCTTTTCACAGTGTACTTTCAGGAGACAAAGACCTTGAGCATCACACCCTGCAACCTGGAGATTCTGTGTATTGGAAAAGACACCTCCAGAAGGATTCTTTCCAACCTTACTGGAAAAACCTAATCAGGCATTGCTAACAACCTCTGTGCCACCAAACTCCAGGAAATAGACTGTTGAATTCACGTGACACATTTAAAGAAAGTGCTGAACACTGACTGTACCTGCACATCATCTGGTGACCTAAAAGTAAAGATTTCCCACAATTGAAGCAGATGACATCTGATGAGACAGCTTTCCCAAGATATCTGTGCAAGGTCTGTCAGAAGTTTGTCACCAAACCTTTGATGATGTCATAACACTTCAGATAAGCCCTAATCTAATGTCTTTACTGTTGATAAAAAGTTGCCTTCAGATAAAAAGTGCCTGAGAGTTCTTCTTCCCATCTCTTCTGTTACTTGTGTCACCTCAATATGTTTCCAGTCTGTGCACTTTCCCTCCGATGTGGGACACCATACCCAGGGAAGTCTTTCTGGCACTGAGGAAAATAAGCTGCTGAAACCAGAATACTTGACTTTTGATCAGCAATGCTTTCAGAGAAAGGTCTTGATCAAAAAGGTGAAACGTAAAAAAAATTAATAAACAGAAACCTCAGTTAAATAGACTCAGGAAACCAGAAGGGGGAGCTCTCATGCTCTACAATGATAGCAGATCCCAAGAAGAAAATTCCTTCTTTCCTTGGCAAGAGCTCAGCTAATGAGAGACCATCACAGCTCACAGCTCAGCCATTGAAAAACCACGGACTCTTTGTTTACCATAGCCCTTCCAACTTTCCTTTCCTGCACTATAAGAGTTCTCTCCTCCATTTCTGCTGAGGACTTGGATGTGGCTTGCCATGGATATCATCCCCAAATTGCAATTCTTTGCTAATCCCAAATAAACCCATTTTTGTTGGAGAAATGATTGGCAGCCTGTTTGTTTCAGATTAACATTAGCAAATACCCATCAAACAGAAATTCCCTAGTCCAAAGTCCCAGTAGTCATTGCTGGAAAGTATTCACAGGCTTTTGTCATAAGCCCCAGTCTAGGTCCCACATACAGCTATTGCCAAGACAATTTGTCCCAACCAGCATTCCAGCTTCTATTCTACATTGTGTATACTTGAACAATCTTACTTGTTCCTATTTAGCTCGTCCAATTAATACTGCTTGACGGGCAAATTTGCTTGCCTTCTGTTTTATAATTCTAGGGTGGGGAAATATTCTCCAATCAGATAAAAAAATTTTATTTCCATAAAACATTCAGATAAAGTTAACACAACTTCTTTACATAATATCTGCTTAAATATTCCAACTTTCACAATCCTATCAACAATTACACTTTTAGCTTCTCTCAATCTTAATTGTAGCCTGAGTCAAAGTTTCACCAGTGAGTTTTGGTACCATAGTTAGTGGAATACCTGCATCAAGGGATCCTGGAAACTTCTCTTCTCCACCCTTTGACCATTTTACCCACTCTAGTCAAAAGGCTTTGTGTCCCCAGTAAGGGGTCAGCCAAGGCACCCTGGCCCTTTTGTTAATCGTTATCTTGATTAATCTGCCTAAACTCAGTTCTGGCACTGGCTACCTGGAGATAGCATCAGATTTCACAAGTTAAGGATTCAGTCCTACAAGACAATCCTCCACTTCAGATGCCAGTTGAAAGTCCAAGTTACTGGTGTTTCTAACCAAATGACTATAAATCAAAGGTTCCCACAATCCCCTCCTAGAGTGGCTCACAGGAAATCCCAAGTGTTCTAGAAGCTCTGCGCCAGGACCAAATACGTATTTCTTCACGGTGTTCTCGCTAGCATTTCTTTTTGGTTCTTTCTTAGGATTTCCATCTCTTTGCATACATGTCCTATCAATTTTTTCATGCTATCTACTTCATCCATTAAAATCCTTGGTTGTTTTAAAATCTTGGTCTGATTATTTCAAAATCCCAGCCATGTCAATTTCTTATGCTTGTTCTGTTTCTTCAAACTGTGTTTTACACCTCTAGGAATGATTTGTAATTGTTCCTTAATAGCAGGTCATGATGTCCTGGTGAAAGAAATTATGTTGATGTATAAATAGGCATTTAGAAGTATGATAATGAGGTATAAGGGAGGAGAAGCCTTCTATAGTACTATGGTTAGGTCTCAGTCTTTTTGTGAGCATGTATGTTTGGATCATGAACTTCACAAGACTTTCTCAGATTTTGTTCTCCTACCTTATGTGGGAGAGGATAGTTAGTATGGGCTGGAGTTGAGTATTTCCCTTCCCTCGAGTCTGTTTGTCTCTGATAATACCAGAAGTTCTGTTTGGCTCTGGTTAATGCATTTCCCCTGAGGGCAGACATTATTAAGAATAACAGAGTGCTTCAGCATATTTCATAGCCATTCCTTTACTCCCTCTCCCTGCCAGACTAATGAAGGGATTTTTCTTTTATATTTACTGTTGGAAGGAATCTGTTTAAGTTCCCGGAGGTAAATCTCAGAATATTGTGCAGGCCTCCTATGACTGGTTCTCCCTGAAGGTTTTAATTCACAGACTTGCCCACACTGACCCTCCAACAACTCATCAATTACAGTTCAGTTCTTTCTACCCTGACTCTCATCCGGTTGTAACTCTCTGCTCCAGTAAGCCATGACTTCCTGTATTCGACTGTCTCTCCAATCTTGGGGGCAGTGGTTTGTCCTGTGTCCTCATCTATCTCATGGATGCAAGAAGAGTTATTGATTTTTCAGTCTGTTCAGCCTTTTATCTGTTGGATCAGAGTGGTGACTTCTGAGCTCCTTACATGCAGAATTGGAAACCAGTTGGATTTAAAGCAGGCTATTTATTGTTCACAAACATAATCCTGAGTATCATTTT
Source organism: Camelus ferus (assembly GCF_009834535.1). Classification (NCBI taxonomy): domain Eukaryota; kingdom Metazoa; phylum Chordata; class Mammalia; order Artiodactyla; family Camelidae; genus Camelus; species Camelus ferus. Next base: position 59,039,940 of record NC_045732.1, read on the forward strand.
CCTTACTTATAATATTCCCTTGCCTCTTGACATTGACCTTAGTATTAACAATATTAGTCATCACTTGGTATATCCTCTACTTCACCTAACTATGGGCCTCTGCCACTATTTCAACCCCAGAAACCCCTGGGGATAACAACATCGATTTTGCAACTTGAGTGTTCACAACCTCACAATACTTTGCCTCATGTCCTCAGCACTCATTTGTTACCTTCTGACAGAGTTTTCTTATTAATGCTGAGCATGTGATTCTAAGTACTGCTTAAAATCCAGATGTGCAGCAGAGAAAATATGCCATAGGGTGAACCTTTGCCCACTGGGAGGCAGAGACTGAAACATAAATTCTTCTCCCTTCATCCTCAGACAGATTGTCCTTATACGCAATAGTTCACCTTGCCCCTCAGTAGATGGTCCTGGAAGATTGATTAATATGTGTTGTTCAGCTCCATAACACACACTTATATTGATGCTGCCTTCTTCCTAACTCACTCTGTCCTTTCACCCCCTACACCCCCGATACTGAAATCCCTAATAAAGTAGTGAGACTGTGTTTTTGCCACAGGTTCTGCCTCCTGGGGAACTGAAGATAAGACAATATCCTTATTTGATCTTTACAGTAACCCTGTGAAGACAGAGATAATCTTTCCTATATAATGCATAATCAAACTGAAACTTAGAATGTGCAATCAACCTAATAGAAGTATTCAAGGCATTCCAGTTTAAGAACAAAGTATACTGACTACAACTACACTGCTATTTCTACTACTTCTACATTTTCAAGGCCCAGTTCAAATAGTCTGGATCCCAAGTGTTCACTTTCTCTTCTCTAGGCAGTATTGGCTTACATTTTTCTAAAGATGTTTTGACACATCAAAATGTATTTGTTGGCGGGCTACCATTCCCACTATTTGGTTAACTAAAGGAAATCTCTTTACTTCCTAGCACAGTAGACACTAAATAATTGTTTTACATTAGATAATGTTAGTTTTGAAGAAGAGAAATAAATGAAAGAATGAATATATCAAATGTCTCAATATTTTCTTTTCTTTTTTGAAGTATAGTTAATTTATATTATATTAGTTTCAGGTATACAAAATAGTGATTCAATATTTTTATATTATACTCTAAAGTTATGTCAGAATGATGACTATATTTCCTTGTGCTGAGCAATACATCTATGTTGGTTATTAATTTATACATAGTAGATTTAGGTCTTAATCCCTTACTTCTATGCTACCCCTTCCCTTTCCTTCTTCAGATTAGTAACCATTTGTTTGTTCCCTGTATTTGTGAGTCTGTTTCTGTTTTGTTATATATAGTCATTTGTTTTATTTTTTGGATTCTACATATAAGTGATATAATACAATATTTGTCTTTCTCTTATTTCACTAAGCATAGTATTTACTAGATCCATACACACTGCTACAAATAGCAGAATTTTATTCATTTTTATGGCTGAGTAATATTCCATTACCCACACACACACACACACACACACACACACACACACACACACACACACACAGTATCTTCTTTATCCATTCATCTGTTGATGGACAGACATGTAGGATACCTCCATACCTTGACTATTGTAAATAATATTGCTGTGAACATTGGGGTGCATGAATTTTTTCAAATCAGAGTTTTCATTTTCACTCATGTATTAAGAGTGGAAATGTTGGCTCATGTGGTAGTTCCATTTTTAGATTTTTGAGGAACTTCCATACTGTTTTCCATGGTGGTTAGACCAATTTACATTCCCAACAGTGTACAAAGGTTCCCTTTCTCCACATCCTCACCAACATTTGTTAGTCATAGGCTTTTTGATGTTAGCCATTCTGACAGGTATGAGGTAATATCTCATTGTTGTTTTGGTTTGCATTTCAGTAATATTAGTAATGTTGAGCATCTTTTCATGTACCTGTTAACCATCTTTATGAATTCTTTGGAAAAATGTCTATTCAGGTCTTCTGCCCATTTTATAAACAGGTTGTTTGTTTTTTTGATATTGAGTTGTATGAGTTGCTAATATATTTTGGATATTAACCCCTTGTCAGTCATATCATTTACAAATATTTTCTCCCATTTAGTAGATTATCATTTTATTTTGTTGACAGTTACCTTGGCTGTGCAAAGACTTTTTAAGTTTAATTAGATCCAATTTGTTTCTTTTTTCTTTTGTTTCTTTTGACTTAGGAAACAGATACAAGAAAATTTTGATATGATTAATGTCAAAGAGTGTTCTGCCTATATTCTCCTGTAAGATCTGCATCTATCAAGATGATTGTGTGATTTTTATCCTTTCTTTTGTTAGTATGGCGTATAACATTGATTAATTTGCAAATGTTGAACCCTCATTGCATCCCTGGAATAAATCCCACTTGATCATTATGTATGATACTTTTTATATATTTTTGATTTCAGTTTGCTAATATATTGAGAGTTTTTGCATCTGTATTCATCAGAGATATTGGCTTGCACCTTTCTTTTTTTGTAGTATGATTGTCTGGTTTAAGTATCAGGATAATGATGGCCTGGTAGAATGAATTTCAGAGTGTTCCATCCTCTTCAAATTTTTGAAATAGTTGGAGAAGAATAGATATTAGTTCTTTTTTATATGTTTGTTAGAATTCCCCTCTGAAACTGTCTGATCCTGTACTTTTGTTTGTTGGGAATATTTTTGTTACAAATTCAATTTCATGTCTAGTGATCAGTCTGTTCAAATTGTCTTTTTCTTCTTGATTCAGTCTTAGCAGGTTGCATGTGTCTAGAAATTTGTCCATTTTTCTAGGTTGTCTAATTTGTTGGCATATAATTGCTTCTAAAATTCTCTTATGATTTTTATACCTCTGTGGTGTCAGTTTTTTCTCCTCTGTTGTTTCTTATTTTGTTCATTTGAACACTTTCTTTTCTTCTTGGCTAAAGGTTTACCAATTTTATTTTTCTTTTCAAAAAACCAGCTCTTGGTTTCATTGAATTTTTTATTTTTTGGTCTCTATTGATTTCCTCCCTGACCTTTATTATTTTCTTCCATCTATTGACTTTGGGTTTTGTTTGTTCTTCTTTTTCTAATTCCTTTAGATGGTTGGTTATATCGTTTATTTGAGATTTTTCTTGTTTCTTGAGGTAGGCCTGTATTGCTTTAAATTTCCCTCCTAGAACTGCTTTTGCTGCATCCCATAGATTTTGGAAAGTTATGTTTTGAATTTCATTTGTCTCAAGGTATTTTCTGATTTCTTTGATTTCTTTATTGTCCCATTGATTTTTTAGTAGCATGTTGTTGAGTCTCCATGTTTTTGTATTTTTTCCATTTCTCTTCCTGTAATGGATTTATTGCTGTAGAGCAAGAGGGACTGATATGTGCACTAAGTGTGGGTCTGGGCATGGGCTGTGGTGGCTTCAGCTGCAGTCAGGGTCCCAGATCACTTCTGATGTGCTGCTTATTTAAGTGGCAATAATGACTGCCTTGTTCCTCTCAGATATCATTCGGGGTCTGAACCACCTTTACCTGTCACAACCAAGCTATCTCCTCAGCTGCTATAGTCCTTGCCTTTGTGTGGAGCTATGCCACAGCACAGGTGGGGCAATTGCATGTGTCATTGTGGGTCTGGGTGCAGGCTGTGGCATCCCTGGCAGCAGTCAGATGCCAGAACTGCTTCTGATGCACCATCTCCATAAGCACATGTAGCGACTGCCCATGCCCTGTTCAGATACTTTTCTGGGTCCAGGCTAGTTTTGTCTTTCACAGCTGAACTTTCCTCTTGGCCACAACATCCCTCACACAGTGTGGAGCTGTGTCATGAAGCAAGTGGAGTCCAAGTTGATGCTCAGGCTGGAGCATGCTCTGTGGCAGTTGTGGGAAATCAGCCAGAGTCCCATGCAGTTTCAATGCAACCTCTCCAGTCTGATTCAGGAGAAAGCAATTATATGCATGCTCCACACAGGCAGAGTCCATCCAGCCTTCCCATCAGCCTCCAGTTAGTCCCACTGACCTTCCAACCAGCCAAGGGGACTGTCTTCCCAGTGTTGGACCCCAGGGCTAGTGTGCACAATATGTAGCTCAAGCCACCCACACCCCAGCCAAGGAGGATCTCTCCCCATGTGAAATTTCTTTCCCATTCTGAGTCCCCTCCCAGGGGCACAGGTCCCAACTTGATTGCTCTTATCTACTTCCTATATGATTCCATGTGGATCTTTCTTAGATACTTTGTTGTACAAGAGTCTTTCTGCTACTCTCCAGCTAGTTTAAGTGAGAATTACTCCACATGTAGAAGTATTTTTGATGTGTTTGTGGGGTCAGATGAGTTCTGTGGCTTCCTATTCCACCATCTTGGTTTCTCTCCTCAGAGAAGTCTCAATGTCGTCTATTCTTGATTATGCACATTTAGAACTCTCATTTCCTTGTATTTTTCTAAAACATATGAGCTCTAAAAGTAATATCCCAATGATATAAATATAATCAAGCTTAACAACAATCCTAATCGACAATATGATTAAGAGTCTTAATCAAACCAGGCTTTTAATCCACTCAAAATTCAATTGAAAGAATTTTTTTATATGTTTTTAAAAATTTCTAAGGTCATAGTAAAGCAATTTTTCTTCTGAAAATTTGTCCTAAGCAAATAATAGGAAAAAGCTGTATCTACAAATATGTCCCATTATTTATCACAATCAAAATTATGAAAGTAGCCTAAATAACAAACTTCAGATAAAGTGAACTTAACAATGATAAAGTCAGTCAATTTAGTATCATTCAAATATTAAAATTATTTTTATAAAAAGTAGTAACTTAGGAAGTATAAGGCAACATTAAATTTTTTATACCTTATCATCACAATTATGTAAAGCAAAAACATAAACAAATAAAGATAACAAAAGCAAATCCCCTCACATACATATAAAATTACTGGCAGGAAAAACACTAAAGTTCCAGCAGTAGATTTTCCTGCGTTATAGGATTGTTGGTAGTTTTTTTAAAATCTTAATTTCTGTTTTTCTCTAATTTTTGCTAATAAATATGTATCATTTCCATAGTGGACAAAAGCAACAAACTTTACTTAAAAAATAAAATGTGTGAGAGGTTACTCTTTATCCTGAGTACATTTCAATAAACATAACTTAACCTTCATTAAAATAATCGAGGATCTTTTAAAGCCCTTGGGTCATCTTTCTAAGCATAAATTCTCATTACCAGGATTACAGATCAAGCTGAAGTGAGAAGCTGGGTTTAATGTGCATGACCTTAGGATGTATATTCAATGGGAACATTGGACTTTTCTAAATATATATACACTAATTTTCTAACCATTAACTTGAGCCTCTCACAATTCATTTTTAAAAGTCTATTAAAATTATGTTTCTGTTATTTTGCTTGTATGTAATACCAACATATTAATCCTATATTCTTTGTAAGTTACAATAGAGATATTTGTGTGGCCATGATAGAAGAAATACTTAACTTATTTTTATTATAATCTTCCTTAATCTTGGATATTTATTATTTCAGATAGTTCTTTCTTTCCTTCTTTCTTTCTCTTTTCTTCCTTTTTACTTTCTTTTTTATTTATCTTTTTACTGCAGGTAAGCAGAGATATGTATTTTACTCTTCCGTAAGTTTTTTGTTTGCTATAGCTAAATGTTTTTGTATGTACAGAATAAAAACAATATACCATAAGAAAATTATATTTTGACTTTCAATTATGGTACTAATTTATAATTACATCATTTTTATCTTACAATAAAATTTTAAAAAGTTGAATTCAAGAACACAGGAAATCACATAAGTAGATGAAATTTGTTATAGCTTTGATTTAATCATAAAGTTAAGAAGAACTTGGAAGTAACCTGAGAAAAAGTAACTGAAACATAAAATTTATTTATGTTTTTGAAATTTGCCATAATGAAATCCAGAAGTATGGTGATGAGTTTCTGAAATTCAAAGTTCAACTGATTCATGCTGGCAAATATTTCTTATTGGTAACAATAATTAAAGCACAAATAATGCCTTAAACATGTAGACCATTTTATAATACTACACATTCACCAATATAAATTGGAAAAAAAGTGACATGGAAAGTCTTGACAAAATTTTAAACAACTCAGTAGTGGCAACTGTACTCTTGAGCTATGGACAGGGAAGACAATAGGAGGGTCAGATAAAGTTCACAGCCTGTCCATACCACAAAACTATTTTACTTCTTTTTCAGAGGTTGTAGAGGAGTCACTTATTGATAATTTTTTTTCACTAGTTACTCTTTATTCTAGCTCAAGGAGAACCTGTATATTCACAAGAGGAAGTCCTTCCCCTCTCTGACCCAGAGTGAAAGGTGTCTGCTACTACTCATATGTACAGATGAGTAATTATGATCAGGAACCAAGAAGTTCCTAGAGGCAAAGTTATGCAGGGCATGCCTTTGTCATGCTAAATGACCTTTCATTCATCATGATACTTCCTATAGCCAATGCATTCCCGAAACAAACAAAAAATAAGGTTTTTATTGTCATTTCTTCTATTTAGCAATGCATGGATCTGAGACAGAAAGCCATTCTAGGAATGTTTGCTGCTAATATTTGGAAGAAAAATGAACAAGTTACTTATAGTACATTCAGACTGTACATGCACATTCTACTAATTGGGAGCAATGTGTATGGATCAAGATCCTATCCATAAGTGATTATATATATATATATATATATATATATATATATATATATATAGCAATTTTCTTAGACTTGGAAAATCATCACATATGCACTCTAAATAGTCCATACAGATAGCCAAAGGATAAGAGCTGTTATTAAACTAATTTTTCACTCTGGTACCTAACTAAGCTTTCTCAATTACTACTAGAATTTTTCCACGATATTTATTAAAGTCCTGGTTTTACCAGATACTCAGGAAATTCAGGTAAAGGGTCTTTTAAAGTGTAGCAGACCTTAAAATAATTTCCAAAATTAAAAACAAATTTTGGCTACCTATTTTTCTTTTCTCTACTTATACATACTCACTTTATATAGTTTTCTATTTCATAATTAGTTCTGAAATGTAAATGCCTCATAATATTCTTTGATATGAAAGTCAAGATATTTGAAAATACCTTCTTAAATTAGGTATACTAGGTTTACAATGTTGTAGTAATTTCTGATATACAGCATAGTGATTGAGTTATACATATATATATATATATATATATATATATATATATATATATATTCCTTTTCATATTCTTTTCATTATAGGCTATTACAAAGTATTAAATATAGTTTCCTATGCTATACAGTAAGATTGTGTTGTTTATCTATTTTATAAAAAGTAGTGTGTATTGCAAATCCCACACTCCCACTTTATCACTCCACCTCCCTTTTCTCCCTGGTAACCGTAAGTTTGTTTTCTGTCTGTAAGTTTGTTTCTGTTTTGTAAATAAGTTCAGTTATGTCCTTTTTTTTAGATTCCACATATAAGTGATGTCATATGGTATTTTTCTTTTTCTTTCTGGCTTACTTCACTTAGAATGACAATCTCCAGATCCATCCATGTTGCTGCAAATGGCATTATTTCATTCTTTTTTATTGCTGAGTAGTATTCTTATATATATATATATATATATATATATATATATATATATATATATATATCTCACAGCTTCTTTATTCAGTGGTCTGTCAATGGACATTTAGGTAGCTTCCATGTCTTGGCTATTGTAAACAGTGCTGCTATAAACATTGAAGTGCATGTATCTTTTTGAATTAGAGTTCCATCCAGATATATGCCCAGGAGTGGGATTGCTGGATTGTGTAGTAAGTCTATTTTTAGTTTTTCAAGGAATCCCCATATTGTTTTCTATAATGGCTGCACCAAACTACATTCCTACCAAGAGTGTAGAAAGATTCCCTTTTCTTCACACCCTCTCCAGCATTTATAATTTGTGGACTTTTTAATGATGTAACTCAATGAAGTTAGAACACTGCCATACACCAAACAAAAAAATAAACTCAAAATGGCTTAAAGACTTAAACATAAGACAAGACACTATAAACCTCCTAGAAGAAAACATAGGTAAAACATTCTCTGATATAAATCTTAGCAATGTTCTCCTAGGGCAGTCTACCCAGGCAATAGAAATAAATGCAAAAATAAATAAATGAGACCCAGTTAAACTTATAAGCTTTTGCACATCAAAGGAAACTATAAGCAAAACAAAAAGACAACCTATGGACTGGGAGAAAATATTTGCAAACAATGTGACTGACAAGGGTTTAATTTCCAGAATATACAAACAGCTTGTACGACTCAATAACAAAAGACAAACAACCCAATCCAAAAACGGGCAGAAGACCTAAACAAACAATTCTCCAATGAAGACATACAAATGGTCAATAGGCACAGGAAAAAATGCTCAATATTATGAATTATCAGAGAAATGCAAATCAAAACTACAATGAGGTATCATCTCATACTAAATGAATGAATGAATGAATGAACAGAATGAACAGAATGAACATATCTTTTTAACATAAAACTACTGATCAATTCCTCTTATTAAGGTGTGACATGATAAGACAACCCATATTAACCTAGTACAGACAATACGTTAATACCATAATATTGATGCCTGATTTGAACCTTTTCACCCCTTCCTTCTTGGCTGTCTACATGCAAACTCAGTGTGCTGATTATTATTTATCTGTGATTTCTCATTTCCACACCCTTCCTTCTGTGCTCTGTTCTCCCCTGCTGAACATAGGATAAATTATCAAATTATATCGGTTTTGACAGTAGGAGGTACTGATGGAAAAGCAAAGAGTTAAGATGAGAAAAAGCTCCCTACTTTTGTCTCTCAACACACAGACAGTCGCTGGTGGTTGATGGGGCAGTGACATAAAGGGGCAACGGTAGATTCCAGGATCCTGGGCAGAGACAACACACTTTGGCAATGTGAGTCCCAACTGCTGGGACTTCTAGGAGCTGGCTGAGTTTCAAGCAGCACAGAGCTGGTGTAGATTCAAAGACACCAGTCCAAGGGCTTTACCAGTTTTATGACCTCTGGATATCAGCCCTTTCCCTTTTTTGTTTCTTCAGAAACCCTCTTTTCCTTTTTGTCCCTCTAGACTTTTCAATATTTTTGTAACCATTGTCTGAATAGAATCCCTTAGGTTTGAAATTCCTAATCTATTATCTGTTTTCCCGGCTGTATCCTGACACTCTGTGTTTATCAAGCTCAAAAAAAAAAAATTCTGATTGGAATGTAAAATGTTAGGGTTAGTTTTTTTTTTTTTTTTTTCAGTAACAGGCTTGCTGTATTAGAGGCTACACAAAGATCTTCAGAGATCAAGAAGGTAAAATAAACATCTATCTTGTGAATGCAATGCAATGTTGAAGACCATGATGGACAGAGAGAATATATGTCAAGGCATCCAAATTAAAAATATTCAGTCTGTTGACCACCGATGTCATAATTTTCCACTAATTATGATGGGACAAAATTGTTAATGGATTGTGTTCTTTATGAAAAATGTTTTGGAAAAACTAATTTCTTTTGTGAGAGTATGAATGGTTCGTTACGTTGACCAGCACCAATTAACCTCCACCAGTATTCAATTCACATTTGCAAAATCTTTGGTTATATTCAAATGAATTATGCCCTTAGTTGGCAACTCTAGTAGTATATGAGGGATACATTGAGGTATTTCCCCAAGAAATAGGGAAATACGTTTGTTCTCAGAGAATCCTTAGAAATTCATAATGGAAAGCACAGCAGAGATTAGCAGTTACCCTAATAAGACAGAATAATCTCTAAATCAGAATTTAAATGTAGCCTGATGAAAAAGAATTTCATATGAAACAATGTGTCAATTAGAAGGGTCTTGTCAGTCACAGAAAATAGTGAGGAAAAGATTGACACACTCCATCCAAGCACAGCAGGGGGAAAGACCTTTTCTCAGATATACGTGTAAATTTGAAATGTGCAGGTACAGTAGATTCTCAGCCAGAAAGTTTACTAAATACTTTCAGTGATTTGAGTTGAAGTTCATCAAGTAAGTGTCCACGCCACATATGTCCTCCCATGTAGACTTATCTACAAGAGGAGAATGTGACAATTGAGGGACAAACACTGTGTATACTTGATACTTTTATTTCTTAGCATAGTTTACACCAGCATTCTGGTTTTGTGAATTTGGTTGGCCAAAGCCAGTGTTTGAGAAACTCAGCAAATTTGGATATATTAATAAAAGATTCTCTGAACTTAAAGCTAAAGATCCTTACCCTGAAATAATCTGTTAGAAATCAGAAAGCTATAGCATAAAAATTTCAGTAATTGTTATTAAATCACTTAAATTGTAGAAATGATGGTTACAGAAAAAAATCTAGATGTTTAACATCAAAATAAATATCATATAACCATAAAATAACAATTCAATGAGCTAGGAAAAAAACTCAGCTTATTAATACAACTTGAAAAGTAGAGAAAAGGGGCAAAATGGGAGATAGAAGGATGCTTAAGTGAACTAATTTTCAAAACAGGAAATCTATTGATGGTGAGCCATTTTGTAAATTGATAAATACTTTTAAAAGAGCTATAAATTTTGTATTTAAAGGCATTATGGTAATAACCCAAACAATCAAAAAATGTTATAAATTTTCCAAATTATAAAACATAATTAAATAATAAGAGGAAAATGAAGACACATAGGAGAAGACTGCAAATAATGCCTAAAGCAGAGACATAATGAAATTTGATGACATATTTAAGCTACTCTACTTAAAAAGAAAATAAATTATGTAAATTTTAATTTAAAATTATTGGGTCTATAAAAACTTTCCAAGTATACACATTTATTCATATAAGAATTAAAAGCTATTGTTGGACTGAAAAATATTCCACATACAATGATAAAGAAAAATGACAAACTGGGTGAAATGATCACTATGCGTGAATTAGATTAAGAATAATTTTCTTAATAAAAAACCTGATATAAATCAGTAAGAAAGCTATCTTAAAATATTTTAAAACATGAAAAATGGTAAAAGTCATTGAGAAAAATAAATACAAATGCTGAGAAAAATAAATACAAATGTTGAGAAAGTGTTGGAAAGATATTAAACATCCCTCATTATGACAGGAATACAAATCTATAATCGGATATTTTATTTTATCCCTAAAATTGCAAAAGACTTAAAAGTCTGACAATGCTAAATATTGACAGGGGTATTAAGAAACAGGCACTCACATTTGGGAAGTCCATTTTGGTACATTCTCTCTGAAATGCATTTTGATAGTATCTGTCATAATTTTATTTTTTAAATTAATTAATTTATTTTTTATCTATCATAATTTTAGATGCATGTCATATTGTGGCAGCTTGCTGTTTTCCAAAAATCTCTGCCACAGTTGCCCCTAATGGAGTCATAATGGGTATATAAAAAATGTATCTATATATATAATAAAAATGTAACATAAGAAATAAAATAAAATAATATATATGTATATAAAATAAATGTATATAAAATATATGTATATAAAAATAAATGTAATAAGGAACTGTTAACAATGGTTACCTTTCACTACCTCCTGATCAGTATTAGCTTTGCTGTTACCTACAGTTACGAAAAGAGGCATGAACCTAAATAGGTAATTACAAGGGAATGTGATGAGGGATACAATAGGGCCAAGCATAGGGTGTTAAGGGCACATTCAGGAGAAACACCTTACAGATATGAAGGTCAGAAATAGCATCCTACTGAGATCAAGCAAAAGAGATGGGAGCAGAGGGACAAAATCTGGAGAAAATGTTCTAGCCACCTATGAGGGCTTTAGGGAAGGGCCCCTGGAATGAAAAATCTCAGAAACTTGACATCTCAGAGGCCGTTTAGCTGATGGTGACTTGGCCTCATGCACCTCCCCAAACAACATGTAATCTAAACCCTTGCTACCCAGAGTGTGTTCTGTGGATCTTATCATGAGTATCACCTGGTAACTTATTAGTAAGGCAGTATTTCAGGCCTCACTCCAGGTCTACTAAATCAGAGAATCTATGTTTTACCAAAATCTCCTGGTTATTTATGAGCACATTAAAGTTTGAAAGCAACTCAACAAGTCAATGCCACCTAAGTAGTGAATGCTATATTTTATATATAACTTATTAATTTTTAAACTCATTGACTAGAAACCAGATCATAAATTTTGACCAGCAATTTCTTGACTTCTTTCTAAGCCTAGAGTTCCATTTATTAACTATGAAACAATAACTCAGAATAAATGAAACCTCTCAGGGTTATGTATATAGTAAATATACATAGACAACTTTCTGTGCTTACAGAACTGGTATTTTGGTACAAAAGAAAAAGGTAATATATTTTTCAAGGTATTAAAGTATACCAATGAGGTAGTAATAGAAAAAGAGAAAGATCAGCCAAGAAAATATTAGTAAAAGACACTTTGGAAGAAATCATTTGTGACTCTATTTTTTGCTAGAATATAAAGAGGGAATATAACATGAAAATGTATGCTCTTGAAATAATGCAAATATAAAGTTATTTATGTACAATATAGAATTTACACAGATTATGAGGGATTTTTTCTTTAGTTGTCTCAAAATTTTATATAAAAACTTGCTTTAAAACTCAGACTAAGAATGAAGTAAATTTTCTTAACTGCTATGTAATGACTTCTGTGCTGTGCTTTTGACTTTACATAAATGCTTTTATTGTTCATACAAAATTCAAAGATGTAAATAACAGGGTGTCAAATATTTTTCTCACCAATCAGCACTATTGAAATATATCAATAAGGTTTGGGTTTCCATGACAACACAATTCACATGCTACAAGAATTAAGCAAGTATAAAAGTATGTATCAAAATGTTACTCTAATAAAAGAATATATGCAAAACCAAGTTATTGTGGAAAAAACTGGAACTAAAAAATATGCATGAAAAATGTCTTTCTGCCTGTATTTGGATTTATTTCTTCAGCAGTTCCTTCCGGTTAATGGAAGAAAAACACAATTTAAGACTTTCTGTTTCATATAATAATGCTTCTTTGTGAAAGCTGTATCTGCTAATTGAATGTAAACACATTTCATTAAGTATTTATGTAAATCAGACAAATTAAAATGTTATTTAAACTATCCCAAACCTTGAAGTAGCTCCTTAAAACTACTTTAAGATTATTTTATAAAGATCAAAAACACCTTGGTGGCATTTTTAGGATTTCACTCTATTAATGTTCAAATTCGTCCAGCCTTTCGAAAAAAGACTAAAAGAGGAAAGCCTTGAACTTCATGGTATAGCCACTGATTTTTATTAATCATTCAGTAAAAGTTTTTAGTTGTGAAATATGTCACACATTTAACAAGTACATGAAATACAAATGCACAGTTTAATGACGAATAATCATGAAGTAATCACCTGTGTAATCACCATCTGTATCAAGAAATAGAACGCTGCTAACTACCCAGAAGCTCTTCACTGTCCCATTTTCCCTGCCTAATCTCAATCACTTATATTTTCTGTAGACATAACACTTAGAATGATTTTATGTTGATCATTTCTTTTTATTTTTTTATATATGTTTACCACCTGAGTATCAAGTATAGATCTCAAATATATATATACCCACACACATTTATACATACAGACATAAATTTGAATATATATACACAAAATTACATAGATATGTGTTGTTAGTTTTACCGATATACCTAGAATTTCAATTTGTAGAGTATACATATCTTTAGCTCTGCTAGGCATCAACTGTTACTGAAAGCAATTACACCACAATAAGAAGTGTATGAGAGTTCATGTTCTTCCAAGATCTTGCCAACCTCTTTAATTTTTGCCAATCCGCTGAGTACATAGTGACACCTCATCATGGTTTTAATTTGCATTTTCCTTGATTATTAATGAGATTGAACATATTTATATATTTTGACCCTTTTATGAAATACATGTTCAACTGTTCTGCTCATTCTTTAGAATAGGTTGTCTGTCTTTTTTCTTTCTGATTCTTAGGAGTTTTTCATGTATTTTGGATAATAAACCATTGTGGTTATACATGCTACACATGTATTCCTCTATCCTGGGTTTGCCTTTTCATACTGCTAATATCTTTTGATACATAGAAGTTCATAATTTTAATGTATTATATTCATTTGTTTTTATGTATTCTATTTTGATTATGAAGTTATTCCTTTCCTGAGGTTTTAAAGGTATTCTATTATCTTATTCTCCTATATTATCTTCCATAAGCTTTCTTTCCATCTCTCTGTCTCTCTCTCTCTTACTTTGTATCATGTCCTTTACCTTTAGATCAATAATCCACCTGGAATTGATTTTTTTGTGGGTGATGTAGAGGTCTGATTTAATTTTCATCTTTTTTTCAAATGGATAACCAGTTGTCCTAGAACTTTCAAAATAAATTTTATATTTTGAAATAATTTTAGATTTATAGAAAAGTTGTGAATTTAATATAGAGGATTCCCATATACCATTCACTCAGTTTCCCCTAATGTTAACATCTTACATAATCATGAAACATTTGCTGAAACTAGGAAATTAACATTGATACAGTATTATTAACTAAAATGCAGACATTACTTAGATTTCACCACATCTCTACAAACGTCTTTTTTATTTTTTATTTTATTTTATTTTATTTTCTGTAATTCAATCTAGGATGTCACATAGCTTTTAGAAAATTATTTTTCCCATATAATAGCCGGTATTTAAAAATAGAAACTTTTAGAACACAAGTTCAAAAATCATGAAGCATACATTTCAAGTCTCAAGAATTAAATAATTAACTATCCTAGTTTAGTGAGATTTAGCTTTCTTTAAAGAATTATGTAACTAACTAGATCACTTGGAGTAAAGCATATTTTAATCATCCTGCTTCACAGATTTATCATAAGTGAGAATTCTACCCCTTTACCTTCTAGAGCTTTTGTTTAAGTGAACCTCCCTTAGTTCTGGATTCTCAAGACAGTGACTTGGAGTTGCTCAGAGCAACCCTTTAAAAACATGATTCTAGAAACTCTTTGGCTTATTCTTATCTCTCAATTTTCCCTTGCCTGAAATGTTGAAAATAGGGCTAGCTAATATTACCTTTTAGACTTAACAGGATCTTGATGTGTTGTGGATTGCTATCTGGACCAATTGTTGGCATCAATGGCTAAGAAAAGATTGAATAAAAGAAACCAAGAATGGAGCAAAAGCTCAGTATCTTGGCTGCTGTGGAATGTACATCTGTCTCTGACATCTTTCTCCTTTACTCACATAGGACACTTGACTTCTTATAAAATATGAATTGGTCCCAAAGATGTAAACAACCTTTCCAGGATCCTACTTTGAGAAAAAAAAATGAGTCTTGTTTTCCCTTTCTTTTAATTGTGGTAATATATGCATTACATAATATTTACCATTCTAATCATTCTTAAGGATACAGTACTATGACATTAAGTAAATTCACATTGTTGTGCAAACATCATCACCACCACCCTTCTCCAGAACATTTTTATCTTCTCAAAATGAAACTCTGTACCCATTAAACAGAAATTTCCATTCTCTCCTCCCCTACACTATGGAAAAACCACCATTCTACTTTCTGTCCTTATGAATTTGACTACAAAGAAAATCCTTATAGTACTGGTCCTTTTGTGACTAGCTTATTTCATGTAGGCTACCATCTTCAAGGTTGATCCATGTTGTAGCATGTGCCAAATTGCCTCTTTTTTTAATGCTAAATAATATTTTACTGTATTTGTTGATTTAATCTTCAGTAGATACTTGGATTGTTCCCACATTTTGGCTAATGTGAATAATGCTGCTACGAACACAGGTATATAAATACCTGTTTGAGTCCACACTTTCAGTTATTTTGGGTATATACCCAGAAGTAGAATTGCTGGATCATATAGTAAATCTGTTTTTAATATTTTGAGGAAATGTCATACCATTTTCCACAGTGGTTGCACATGTTCCATTCCCACTAGAACTGCTCAAGGGTTTTAATTTCTCCACATCCTTTCCAATCTTTATTATTTACTGATTTTTTAAAAAATAATAGTCATCCTAATGGGCCTTGAAACATTGTCTCATTGTGGTTGTGGTTTGATTTCCCTCAGGATTAGTGATGTTAAACATCTTTTCATGTGCTTAGTGGTCATTTGTAAATCTTCTTTAGAGAAATGTTTGTTAAAATCCTTTGCCCATTTGTTTCCTTTTTATCTTTTAACTCCCTCTACCCTTTTCCCCACCCTCCCTCCCATCTCTGGCTACCTCTGCAATGCATAGGGCTATCTCCTAAAACAAATAACTATCAGGCCCAAAATTTAATAGTGGTAAGAATGAGGAACTATTTCCTAATGCTAAGTTATAGCTAGTCTGTAAATATCTTGAGGAGAAAAACTGGGTATATACTTCTCTAAGCCCTACTATCTAGTACAATACTTAGCTTGTTTTCACAATTCATCCATGTTGTAGCATGTACCATTACACACACCAATGAAATATTCCATTGTATGGACATACCACATATTGGTTATCCATGCATCAGTTGATAGACATCTGGATTGTTTCCATCTTTGGCTATTATGAATAACGGTGCTATGAAGATTCATGTACAAGCTTTTGCGTGGTCATATGTCCTCAACTCTCTCAGGTATACCACGAGAAGTGAAAATTCTGGAGCATATGGTAACTATGTTTAGGCTTTTGAGAAACCACCAGAAACTATTTTCCAAAGCAACCGCATCATTTTATAATCACATCTGTAGTATTTGAAGATTCTCATTTCTCCATAAGCCAAGACTTGTTATAATGTCTTTCTGATTAATACCATCTCACTGAGTATGGAGTGGTATCTCATTGTGGTTTGGATTTGCATTTCCCTTGTGATTTGTGAAAAGTTAAGCATCTTTTCTTATTTATTGGCCTATTTGCATATCTTTGGAGAACTATCTAGCCATATCCTTTGCCAATTTTTTAGTTGGATAATTTATCCTTTTATTTTAAAGTGGTTAGTCTCTTTATATATCCTGGATACAAGTCCCCTATCAGATATATGACTTGCAAAAAAAATCATACTGGTTTGCTTGGTCCTTTTACCTCTTTAAGTATCATTCAAACCCAAAAGTTTTAATTGTGATAAGTTAAAATTTATATAATTTTTATTGTTGTTGTTGATGCTTTTGGTCTTTGTCAAATCCAAAGTACTAAGATTTATCCTTATCTTTTCTTCTAAAAGTTTACAGCTTTAACTTACATTTAGGCCATTGATCCATTTAGAGTTAATTTTGTATACAGTCTTAGATAAGCATCCAAATCATCCTTTTGCATGTATCTGTACCATTTATTGAAAAAACTATTTTCCCCATTGTGTAGTCTCACTATACTTGTCAGTTGACCATAGACATATGGATTTATTTTTGGATTTTTAATTCCAATTCCATTAATCTGCACCAGTATTGCATTGTATTGATTATCATTGTTTTATAGGAAGATTTTAAATCAGGAAATGTGATTCTTCCTATTTTTGTTTTGTTTTTCTTTTTAAAGATATTTTTGTCTATTCTGGGTTCCTTGCAATTCTTTATGAATTTTGGAATCAGCTTTCCAATTTTCATAAAGAAGACATCTTGGATTCTGATCGAGATTATGTTGAATCTATAATCTGGTTGGGTAATATTTCCATCTTATCAATATTGTCTTCTAATCCATAAACTTGGAATGCATTTCCAATTATTTAGGTATTCTGTAATTTATTTCAACACTGTTTTGTCATTTACAAAGTACAGTTTGCACTTCTTTTTTAAAAATTCTGAAGCTTTTATTTATTTCTTATATTATTATAAATTAAATTGTTTCATCTTTTCATTTTCAGATTGAAAATAACAATGCCTGATTTTATAAGACTAATAGCTCAACGTGTATCTTATTTTCAAAACTACTGTAATATTTCTAACAAATGGGAAGAAGACAAGTTATCAAAACTTATGAAAGTTATTAGGATGTCAAAATATTATAACAAAAGTAAGCAACTCCATATCTCTAATTCTAGTGAAATCTTTGGTAGATCTATCATTTTAGTTATCTTCAACAGAAAAATTATGGAAATCAATGTATGTATTGATTTTTGACAATTTAAAATTGGGAAACCAAATTACTTTTATTATTCATAACGTATATGTCACATTTTTCCTCTTGGCTCTTGGCAGTGCTTATCAGTCATGACCCAATGATCTTACTGTATGTCTGTCTAATACAAAATGTGGGTGGTGGTACTGGTGGAGGAAATACTGCTGCTACTGTTCCTTACTTGAAAAATATATAGTATACAATACTTAAGAGAATATCTTTTTTTCTCTTGAGGTTTCAAATACACTATACTTTTTGTTCTCAAAATACCTTTCATCCCACACACTCCTTTTTCAATTTCTTAAAAGTATTTAATAGTTTTACCTGGTAGTTTTACTAACTACTTAGTAAGATAGGCAGTTTCACCTATCTTACTAAATTTCTATAAGCTGATTTATCAAGAGTATGTGTGGTATCTAAATGCTAAGAACAGCTTAAAACATGCGATTTTTTTGAAGACAAGATTGCAATGTGTCAATTTTCTGAAGAATGAAATGAGTGTGTGTGTGTGTGTATGTGTGTATGTGTGTGTGTGTGTGTGTGTGTGCTTGTATGTGTAAGAGACTTCTCTTTAAAATGCCTCTTTCCTTTCAACTACTTTCATGTGCGAAATTTTGTTGGAGAGAGCAATCCCAGTTTCCTGTGATCTCAAATGAATAATAGTACAATATTCAGATGTAAACTCTAGAAAAGAGGCCATTCCAGGACCCAAATATAATTCAATGAGCTGCCATTTGATTGGTTAGCATTTCAAACATAAGAGATTTCTATGCATTGATTCCTCCACATTCCTGGCAATAATTTATCCAATTTGTTTGACTGATTGACTCTTTGAATTACAAG
Organism: Camelus ferus; assembly: GCF_009834535.1. Taxonomy (NCBI): domain Eukaryota; kingdom Metazoa; phylum Chordata; class Mammalia; order Artiodactyla; family Camelidae; genus Camelus; species Camelus ferus. The sequence continues at coordinate 59,058,915 of NC_045732.1, forward strand.
ACACATTTATTTGAATGAAGTACCTACATCATCAAATCAATATAAAGCTGTATTCCTGCATTAAGTACCAGTTTAGAAAGTGTGATTGAATTTCCATACAAATGAATTGATGTGATAGATTTCTTTACTATTTGGATTAGACATAGAAAATAAGAAACAAGGGAGTGTAAGTTTGCTTTGTTTTATTATAAGGATAGATCTTGCTCTACTTTTAACTTGTTAGCCTTTAAATTTAATAGTAGTTTTCAAAAGCATAGTATCTAAATAATGGACATTAATTCCTAGTAGTTTGCATCAAATATATCCAAAATTACATAGGTTGCATTCACTGACACTGCTATGGATTTGGATATTTGCAATATGAACCTCAGGGATAATGCTAAATAGATACCACTCCTGAACATATGTAATTGACTAAAAACATTCTTTTGAAACAAACAAATCAAAGCATTTATAAAATGGCATTTTGAAAATTCCTTTCCTAAATTACACTATGGCATAAATTGTATTAAGGTTGTAGCTCTAAGATGCCAACGAATGGCTGATTTCAGGGGAGAAAAAAATGTAAATGATATTGGCACTTGTATTAGTTCAGTCAGGGTTCTCCAGAGAAACAGAACCAATAGGATACATCTGTTTATAGCTATATTATCTATCTCTCTCTCTCTCTCTCTCTCTCTCTCTCTCTGTATCTACGTCATCTATATCTATATATTGTCTAGAGAGAGGGAGACAAAGAGCCAGCAGGCTGGAAACTCAGGCATGATTCCTATGTTGGTCTTTAGGCCGAATTCCTTTTCCAGGAAATTGGTTTTTGCTCTTAAGGCTTTCAAGTGATTGTATGAAGCCTATCCATGCTATCAGGGTAATCTTTACTTAAAGTCAACTAACTGTAAATGTGAATCACATCTACAAAATAACTTCAAAGCAACCTCAAGACTAATGTTTGACCTTGGTCAGACTTAAGTCCATGGAAGAAATAAACGTGTTCCTTTACTTCCTACAATATCCCCTTAGTTGGAGGAACGATAGCCTAGCCAAGATGACATATAAAATTAGCAATCACAGTATTATGCAATAAATAGATCACTCTTTGCCTTTTCCCTTTTAAAAAGTCAATTAACTGTTATTGGTACACTGTGTAAGTACAGCCTGAATTATATGCTTATAATCAGTATATAAGAAAAAGAGCTCACTAGAGAAATTGACTAGTATTAGGCTAAGTTATTATATTCTGGAGTGTTTAATAACTAGCCTGTAAATAGAAGTTATTGATAGTAGATCACATCAAAGTAGAGAATCTCTTTCAATCACAGAAAATGGCACTGGAATATAAAATTATTCTATTTTTGACCAAATTCCCTACCCAAACTATCTGTACATTATGTTTCAATATAATGTAATTTAAAATTTATTCAGAAGACTATAGAAATTGCATTTGATAGCTTTTAAAATTCTGAAATTGCTAATATAAATTATTAATTACAAGAATATTATTTTGCTAAAAGATTGACAAGTAAGAGGTAATAAATACTGTGTAGATATTTTCTTGATATCTGCAAGTGTACACGATAAAGGAACAATTGCTCTGTGTCTTAAAATTATAGTTGCAGGGTAGTGTTAATTACTATAATTAGACTTGATATTTCTTAAAGAGATTCGTTTTGCTAAAAGGATTCTCACAATTGCTTAAATATCTATTTTCAGACATTATTTTACATTTGATGGCAGAATTTCTTCTTTCTAACTTCTGGGGTAATTTCAGACATTCTTTAAAAAAATAACGTCTTACCAGTTAAATTAAGAATGCTTTGAATTCAGCTACCTGATCAGTAATTATGGAAGTGACATTCATTTTAGTGATATCCTTATTAATCTAAATCTCTGGATTTCCCAAGATAGTTATGTCCCCCTAACTAAGGGGATATTGTGGGAAGTAAAGGAACATATTTATTCCTTCCTTGAAAATAAATCTGACCAAGGAGTAATTAAAAGTACTATCATATTAGAATTCTAGGAAAGATACTCTGTTTAACAGCTTTGGGTAGACTAACTTTGGTTCTATTTTAGATGTAGTTTTTGTGTGTGTGTGTGTGGGGGGGTTTTAAGAAGTAAATTAAAAATTGATGATGAATAAGCCATACATACAAAGCTACAGAGCTTTAATAATCACAGTAAAGTCTGAATTCCTATCAAAATTAATAGGATAATTGATTTAACAATTTTTCCATTTTAAAAATCCTCTTAAATGATTGAATTTCTGCTTGGTTTTGAACAGAAATATGCAGGTGGATTTTATAAATGCATTTTTAAAATATTATATTATGAAAGAACCTTTTTAGGTAATGAAATTCCAAACATCTTTATTCCTTAGAATCTGGAAAAAAATCATAATCTCTTATTGTTCTCTTATGGCCAGGGATTAATAATCCTTGTTATTAGAGATAGATAAAATTACAAGATTACCCCTGCCGTCACCTGTTTTTTTGGGATAAGGTATTAACATCTGAAAAAAAAATTCAGGCTGCCTACAGAGATTGACTTATTCATCATTGTTCCACATATCATCTTAGTATTGGGTAAAATCATGTATTTCCTTTGATGTATTCTTGCCACAATTTTCCATATTTTGCTTTCAGTCTTTAAAAAAATTTGCTATTTTTTCACCTACTTTTCAATTAGTCCAGTGGAGCTCACTCTTATGTATGCATCCAAATTATCTGATGGTCTTGTTAGACCACAGATTGCTGTGTTCAGCTCTAGAGTTTCTGATACACTAGGTCTAGTGCTGGGTCCCCCAAATTTGCATTTCTAACAAGTTGTCATATTATATTGATGTTACTGATCTGGGAAACACACTTTGAGAAGCCTTGATTTAGCCTTCTTGTTTCTCACTTGGACTTCATATTTTATGTTTCCTAGATAGGGAAGAGCTGAGAATACTAAGGGGATACTTGAAGACAAAAGAGTTTTTTCCCTAGATCAGCAGTTCTCAAACTTACCCACACAATGGTAACACTTAAATCGTTTTAAAAACTAAGGATGCCTAGATCCCTCCATCAGAGATTTTAAATCAATTGGTCTGGATAGTATTCTGTGCACGGGAATTTTTAAAGTTCCTTGAGTTATTCTGATATGCAGCCAAGATTGAGAACCACCATTTTAGAAGGATAGGGGTTACAATTAACTTCCCTTAATATTAGAGAAGAATGACAGTTAGAGTAAATACCACTTTCCCCCCAAATCCCCCTTTCTAGAAATATTCACATCCTCCTAAATGTGCACACCCTCTGGAAATATTCAACCAAATGATTGGACATTATTTTTGAAGTCAGAAAGACTCTTCTTTCTTTCCATGCAATGAGTTTTTGAGATGTTCAGATTTTTAGGTTCAAGTAGAAACGGAAGATCTGGGAAAGAAAAAAAAAAGAGATAATGCTAACAATGTTGGCAGTGAGATAAGACCTGGTATTTTTATCAGACTACTCTATAACTTCAATCATCCTAGTTGGTAGTTTCTGTCAACAAAGGAGAAAGCAGAATTTTCAGGAGTTACTATTGACTAGGACTTTAAGAAGAGACAAAGCTTATTATAAAGAACAACTTCAAACTAAGTTTGAACATGTTGGAATGGACTAAGTAATGGTTCTTCATCAAGGATAGTTTGGCCCTTCAGGAGACATTTGGCAATGTCTTAAGACATTTTTTGTTATCACACATGGCTAAGGGAATGGGGCAGGGATGGAAGTGGACAGGTTCTACTGGCTTCTAGTGTGCAGAAGCCAGGGATGTTGCAAAATGTCCTACAATGCATTGGACAGCCCTCCACAACCATTCTTTAGCCCCAGATGTCAATATTACTGAGGTTGAGAAATTCTGGTCTAAGTCATCTGACTCAATAAACTGTTGTCTGATTCATCTATAATGATGTTGAATAGTTACAGCTTTTAAAAAATATGTTGCTTTCTGATACATAGCATCACTGGAAAATAAAACTGATTATTTGATCAATTAATGTGATTAATTTAAAAATAAATCTGGAAAAAATGTTAGTTTTTTTTATTGTACCCAAAACAATGACATGCTCTAAGTAGAAGTTTGACTACTGCTATTATTATTGCTATTACTATTATTATTGAATTGGAAGTAGCAGTATAAGGAAATGAGTGATACCACATTTTTGACACAATAATGAAAAATGAGAGGCATTAACTAATCCTTTGCATAGTTCTATAATCTGAATGTTGGCAAAACAGTCTTCCAATAATACAAGTGCTCAAGAGAAATCATGCCAAGGGAAGTCATTCACATTTTCATTTCTTTAAAGACAGTCATAAAAATCTCTTTCTTTTATTTGGCTGACATTGGGTAAATATACAAATTTTTCCTTCTTAATATTTGTCTAAAAATCATTATCCTGTGGAAATCTTAAGGCTTTTGAAGAGAGAAACAATGTGGAAAGACACTTCTCTGTGCAAGAAATTTACTATTTCTGAAACAGACTTTCAATCCATGTACATAAAAATGCATCTTAATTGGTGTTTTCTTTTCTCCATTGTATTCCTGCTTTCCCCAATTATCTGATTTGTAATTTTTAAACAGAAATTGTCAGAGAAAAGTTTTCACTTAGAATGACTTTTTGCAGGCAAGATATAAATTCCTGAAATTAAGAGTTTATAATGGAAATGCTGACACAATCTTAACTTTAGTTTTGTGAAGAGCACAGTATAATAAATTAGTCACTTGTCTTCTGTCTCTGTCACAAGTTCTATAAATCAAAATCTTGGAATATAAATCATGTTTTATAAGTTTTTTTTTGTAAATTTGTTCTACATACCAGCACTGGTAATAATATTTTGTCAGTAAATAATACTGTTCATGGTCATACTCTTGTGCCAGTTCATTGAGTTAATTTAAAAATAGTAAAAATCATATTTTGGGAAGATTTGAAAATATATCTTCAGAACATATTGCTCACAATACTATTTTAATTTAGAAAAATTGGGAGAAAAGAACTGAATGTGTAAGTTAGAAAGTTACTTGACAATTTTTATGTTAAGTGCACAGACCTCACTCTTGCCATAAAGATATCATACATCAAATATCTGATTAAATGTATTCAAAAAATTTGATAGCCACTCAACAAACAAAAATATAAAAGGAAAAAATGGCCTCTCTGTAGATCATCCACCAAAATACAAGGTAATTTTATACTTGTAATCAAAATATTTATTTTTTCAGAATAACTTGTGGTTGCCAAGTGGGTAGGGGTTGGGAAGGGACAGACTGGAATTTCAAAATTTGTAGATACTGACATGCATATGCAGAATAGATAAACAAGATTATACTGTATAGCACAGGGAAATATACACTAGATCTTGTGGTAGCTCACAGCAAAAAAAAAAAAATGTTACAATGGATATACATATGTTCATGTATAACTGAAAAATTGTGCTCTACACTGGAATTTGACACAACATTGTAAAATGACTATAACTCAATAAAAAATGTTAAAAGCAAAACAAAGCAAAACAAAAGAACATGTTATGAGTGAGACAATTTACAGAGTTTCTAAATATCAACAGGAAATTATTAAATTTATTTTATTCCTTAATTAAATGAGTTTATCTCATTATAAACAATTCAAACAGTATGTATTTATATAGCCTAACAATGGGACACCCTTATCACCACTGTAATCATCATCCTTTCCATGGTTAATGAAGGCTCACAGTTTAGTGTGAATAATTTAAGAAAATTTCTTATTTTTTACACACCCACATACAAACAAAATACATATTTACAGTCTCATGTGAGTATCCAGTGACTGTGTACTTATTTGTATATAAACCCTCAATTTTGGTTCTATTTTATATCATATGATCTATATTTATATGGCAACTGGCTTCCTTTTTTTTTCATTTAACACAAACACTTGGAGCTCTTTCAGTTTCAATACATGCAGTTCTACCTCATTCTTTTAAAAATCTTTACTTAATGTGTGACATTTTAACCATTTTTCAATGGATGTACATTTAAGATTTTTTTCCTCCAACTTTTCACTGTTAAAAACGTACTGCAATAAATGGATTTGTGTTTCGTGTTTTGCGTACATGTATGAATATTTCTCTACAACAAATAGATCCTTATAATGGAATTTTTTAGTTAAAATGGATGCATACTTGAATTTTTCAATATTTTAAAATATTCTTACCAAGTTCTTCAGCAACATCTGCATTTATTTACATTATCACTCATTGTGTATATGTGCAAGCCTTATTATATTCATGTGCACATCAACACTACCTTTTGTTAACCTTCCCAAGATGGGCAATATAAGATGAGTAATGATTTGTGTGTGTGTGTGTGTGTGCATGAGTGCGTGGTGGAAGACGGAAACACTGGTAAAGTGAGTTGCTTTAAATATGTCTAGTAGAAAGTTCTGGATGGCAAGACCTAGTTGAAACTGGAGCTATAGCTTTGTGAATATTTGAAATCTGAGAAACAGATGAGTTTACAGGGATTTTATGTCAAGTGGGTTATAGTTTTATGACATTTCAATGCATTGCTATATTCATATGATTGTATATAGGAGTATATCAATGAAAGGGGACTAGATTGGTATAATCTGCTGTTAATTTGGGTTCCCCTGAAAGCAGACCTTGAGACAATGCTTGGAGGCAGATAATTGGGGGGAGGTATTTGAGGAAGCCAAATTGAGGAAGCAGGAAAGTGATAGAGGGAAGAAAAAAAGCCAATACGTAGGAGCATGTTTGTCATTGGTGACCAGCTGGTATTTGTAATGGTGATTGTAACTACTTAACTGTATAATAGCTTAAAGGGGTTTTTCTTATTCTTTTGCTGACAAGCATTAGGCCAGAGAGGAGGGGTACGTGGGTGATCTGCCCATATTCCTCATTTTGCTCCCAACAGCTCAGAAACACATTTGGGTGTTTTGTGCATTTTGTTTTTCATAACTCGCCCCAGCTGTACATGTCCACAGTTAGTTTTAGCCATTTGTGGTTTCTTTGTATTCTGTTGTTTGAGGTGCAGATCTCGGCCTACACCAAGAGGTCTCAGGACTCAGCCTGCCTAAAACACTAGAAGCATCTATCAACATAATGTTAAACTGCATAAGTTTTTCTCTAGAGCTCTTTTCTACAGACCTTCTACCTATGCATTCTTTGTTCTAGGCACAAGAATATTAGAAAAGTCCCAAAGCCAGAGGTGAATTTCATACATACCCAGAAGAGGGAAGGGACCACTGCATCTGTGAGAAACAAGAACAACTTTGCTACAATTTGTTACCTTGCATGCGATCTTTATGAAAACTAGCTCTGCCCCTTGAACTCTTGACCTTTTACTATAAAACCCCCTTCCTTCTCTCCCCAGCAGGCTCACAGTCTTAGAGGCATTAGCCCACTGTGATCTCCTTTGCCTGGCAAAGAAATAAAGCTGCCTTTTCTACTTCATCCAAAACTCTGCCCTCGAGTCTCAATTCAGTAAGTGGGGTGTGGAGACTGAATTTCGGCAATGTGTTTAAGTCGCTTACCACTGTGGGAAACTGAAGCCTACCCTGCTGGAGGAAGTATGGAGAATGAACCTTGCACCTCATAATTGTCCCCCCTATGGCTTAAGAGTTTACCCTATGGAATGTTAACACCCCCTAAATACATACACACACGCATACACACACACTTCTGGGCTGTATTTGCTTGCAGGTTGAGTTCACAAGCTTTTGGCTTTAGAAAAAGTCTGGAGGCAGAAAATAGCAGGAAGACAGTATGGACACCTGAGGTGAAAACCTTCAGTATGCTTTGCCTGGGAACCATTAACTGCATTATCGCTTCCATTTTATAGATTAAGAAATTTAAGGACAGAAAAGTGAAGCAAAATGCTCAAAATTGTAGTAGAAAAGAACAAATCTGACTCCATTTTAGATCTCTTCCTTTGGCTTTAACCCTGTGCTTTGTTTCCAGATTTCAAGTTACTCAGTAAAAATATTCCTAAATTCTACTGAGCTCTAATATTTACAGCATGTGCAATCAAAAGCATATAGTAAGTTGAACTGAAAATAAATAACAAACAATAAACCCAATGAAATATATACCTCATTTAAGATGCCAAGTACCTAAGTTAATGACATAATTCGTATCTGTTTGTTTATCTTCCAAGTGGAGAAATGGTTTTTCAGAGAATAGTCACATTATAGATTATACACAGAAATTTTCCATAGTGCCTACATCCCTGCCAGCCATAAAACAGGAGGTAAAACAGCAAGGAAAATACAATTGAGAGGTTTAACAAAATGTACACAGAATATTAATGTGCCCCTATCACTTCCTTATGTGCAGCAAATTGTCCTCAGTGTGGTGTGTGAAGTGACTGTGTTATGAAGAGGTATATTCTTCAATATGTATTATTTTACCCCTTGTTGTGGGCAAATATTAATTCAGTAAGTCTCCTGTGAGGGTTAGCAATTTTGAAGGCTTAACTGGGTTATGTCCATACTTTGGAAATTACCTTTTCTTTCCTGCTGAAGAGTTTCCTCAAAATATATTTGGCATTAGTGTTTCTTCCTTATGTCATGTGAATAATACTCTCTACAGAGACTGCTTCTTTTTTTACATAAATGTTTAATTTGTAACATATCTCTGAAGAAACCTACTCATCTTTCTCTTTAATTTCCTTCAGAGCAATTAGAATCTGAGGCACATTCTGTCATTACCACAGGCTGTATGTGCAAAGTGGGATTAGAAGAAACAGTAAAACAATAAGAGGTTCATCACATCTCCCTTGGAAACTTTTTGTTCCAACACAGTGTATGAAGCAATGGTAGCGAGAATTGTAACACTTTTTTATCATAATTTCAAGAAGTTGAGAATAAGAGTAATTACATCCAAGTCTGAAATCTCATGGTAGGTCTCAAGGACTGCTCTTTTTTTTTTTAAACCCACCAGCACTTCTCCCTTCTCACATATATATAATTCCTTCAATCCTTCTTCACAAAGTCTTCCCAGGCAGAAAAGAAGTAAAGAAAGGATTGCTTCCTAAATTCACATCCAATTTACTGGAAATAAAACTTATACAATCCTGTTTTCCTCATATCTTAGCAAATGTAATACTATATGCAAGCAAATTCATTCTTCAGGACCATTCCATTGCTATCCAGCTGGACAAATAATTAAATACAGCGTGACAGAGTGGGGTTTACATCAGGAATTCAAGGTTAACATTTGATTGTCAATCAATTTAGTTCACATTTTAAAAAGACAAAGGAGAAATACAGATTCTTCTCCAAACATGTAGTAAAAACATTGAAAAATCCATTACCTTTCCATAATAAATCAAATATATGTCAGAAAACTAGGACTATAAGATAATATCATCAACCTGATAAAGGCTATATATATATATGTGTATATATATATATACCCTATAGGATAATATTGTACTAATTTGTAGATGACTAAATACTTTTCCCTTAGCATCAGAAACAAATGAAAAAAGAGTAGTCACTTTTGTCACTTCTGTTCAACATTGTACTGGAAGTCTTAGCCAATGCAACATGGCAACAAAAAGGCATAAGTCCATACAGATTGGAAAAGAAGAAATAAAACTGTCTTTATGTGTGCATGGTAGTGCACAAGGAAAAATCCTAGGATATCTACAAAACAGGTACTGGAACTTGGCAAACTTGTGAATTTGGCAAACACAAAATACAAGGCCAACATACAGATAAATGTCTTCAATAAATGCCTACATAATAGCAATGAAAATTAGATATTGAAACATAATAGGGATATGCTTAAGAAAAATGAGTACATGCTTCCACCAAAAGACATCAACAAGAATGTTTACAATTCTCTAATATATAAAAGTATCATCCTCAGGATAAAATATAAATATTTTATAGTATATTCTTATAATTGAATACTGCACAACAATAAGATAAAACTACTGATACATACAACTTGGTTTACTTTGAAAGATAATATGTTGAGTGGAAAACATCAGACACAAAAGTGTATCTGCTGAATGATTCCATTTAAGTGAAACTCAAGAACAAACAAACTAATGTATCATGATGGAGATGAGAAGAATGGATACCACTTTGTAGGGAGGGTTATTGACTAGAAAGGATAAAGAGCAAAACTTCTAGGGTACCAGAAATAGTCAAAATTATGTTCTGGACGGTGGTATCATGAGTAAAATATCATCAAATTGTAGAGATAATATTCTGTTACAGACTTTGTGTATTTTTATCTTATTAAATAGAAAAAATTAACTTGTTTTCTGTCCCACTTTCCATGGGTTGCCCTCTCTAGAGATAATTACTGATAATTTTCTTGTGTACATTTCCAGAGAGAGCCTATACTTTAAAAGCATACATGTATGCATGCATATGAATTACAGAAGACTTTTAACATTATTATGTGCAATACTAATGAGGATTCAGAATCTAACATAATCAATGTTAAAATTCATATTATTTTGCTTTATTAATTATATTATATTCTAACCAGAACAATCAAGCAAGAAAAAGAAATAAAGGGAACTCAAATTGGAAAGGAAGAAGTAATATTATCTCTGCTTGATAAGGTGATATGATCTTATGTATAGAAAACTAAAGATTCTACCAAAAAAAAAAGAAAAACATGTTAAGACTAATAAATTCAGCAAAGTAGTCAGATACAAAGTAGTACAGGCAAGAATGCAGGTATCCTTGCCTTGTTCCTGATGTTATAGGAAAAGCTTTCAGTCACTCACCATTGGGTATGATGTTATCTGTGGGTTTTTCATTTATGGGTCTTATTATGTTGAGGTAGCTTCCTTCTATTCCTAGTTTGTCGAGAGTATTCTTATCATGAAAGGGTGTCGAATTTTGTCAAATGCTTTTTCTGCATTGAAATGATCATGTGTTTTTTTTTTCCCCATCATCTTGTTAATATGGTGTATTTCACTGATCAATTTTCATATATTGAAACATTTTTGCATTCCAGGAATAAATCTCACTTGGTCATGGTATATGATTTCATATGCTGCTGAATTTGACTTTCCAAGATGTTGCTGATCTATGCATTTTTATATGTTGTGTTTTTATTTCCATTTAGTTCAATTTTTTTTTTTTTTATAATTCCACTTGTTATTTCCCCTTTGATCTATGGGTTTTTGTTTTGTTTTGTTTTGTTTGTTTGTTTTTGTGAATTGTGTGGTTTCATTTTCAAATACTTGATGATCTTTAAGATATCTCTGGGTTTTTGTTGTTGTTGTTGTTTCTTATTTGACTCTACTGTGTAAGAGATCATATTCTGTATGATTTCAGTCTTTTCACGTATATTGAGCTGTGTTTATGGCCCGGAAAAATGGCCTAACTTTAAAGGAATATGTATTTTGTTGTTGGATGGAGCGTCCTGTAAATATCAATTAGCTTGTCTTGGTTGATAATCTTATTCAAGTTGTTTATGTTCTTACTGATTTTTCTATGTAATTGTTCCTATGCATTATTGAAAGACTACAGTTACAATTTCCAACTATCATAGTGGATTTGTCTTTATCCTTTCAGTTATGTCAGGCTTTATTTTAGATACTGTGAAACTGTATGTTGTGCAGACAAATCAAGATCTTTTTATTATTATGAACTGTCCGTGTTTATTACTATTGTTATTCTTTATTCTGATGTTTATTTTTTCTGATATTTATATCATCACTACAGCTTTCTTATGCATAGTATTTGCCTTGTATATCTTTTTCATTTTTTTGTTTTTGACAATCCATGTCTTTTTATTTAAAGTGAGTTTCTTGTAAACAACATACAGTCATCCCTTTGTATGCACAGGTTCTGCACCCATGGATTGAACTAACAGAGATGGAAAATATTTTTTTAACTTCCAGAAAGTTCCAAAAAGCAAAACTTAAATTTACCACACCTTGGCAACTATTTACATAGCATTTACATTGTATTAGGTATCATAAGTAATCTAGAGATGATTTAAAGTATACAGGAGGATGCGTGTGTAGGTTATATGCAAATACCGTGCCATTTTATATAAGGGGCTTGAGCATCTGTGGATTTTGGTATCAATGGGATGGTCCTGGAACCATTCCCCTTCAGATACTGAGGGATGACTCTATAGTCAAGTCTTGCTTTTTAAAACAGTGTATCATTCCTGGCTTTTTGTTGGTGTATTAATAAAGTGTACATTTAATACACTTACCAATATGGTCAGGTTCAGTTTACCATTTTAAAATTTGTTTTCTACTTATTCTGTCTATTTTTTCTTAATTTTTTCTTTCTTTGCTGTTTCTTTTAAATTAATTAGTCTTCTTCCTTTTTTTTTTTTAGTTTTTCACTTCATTACCATTATTTCCAACTGTTTGTTTTATCTTAGTGGCCACTCATCCATTTATAATATGCCTCTTTACCTTATTACATTCAACCTTCAAGTAATATTGTACTTTTTATGTATAACATCTGATTCTTCAACAGTTTATTTCCAATTGTTTTCTTCTGAACATTGTGCTTTTATTGTCATACAATTTACTTCTACACATGCTATGAATTCCACATTTATTCTTTCCTAAGAATTGTTTTCTTTTTTTCTTTTTCCCTTCTTTTTTCCCTTCTTTTTTCCCTCTTCCTTCCTTCCTTCCTTCCTTCCTTCCTTCCTTCCTTCCTTCCTTCCTTCCTTCCTTCCTTCCTTCCTTCCTTTCTGTCTTTCTGTCTTACCTTATGGGAATTCACCTTAAATATTACACAGATTGGCATACAGTAAAGACACATATGCAAATTTCTAGAGTCTTTCTCCTCACAAGTCTCTCTTTACGGGACTCTGCACTTAAATTCTAGCCATCTTTGCCTTACTTCTCCAAACTCCACCGTCTGTTTGCTTAGCTAATAAAAATTGCAGGATTTTGGGGGGTCCCTCTTCCTTTCTCTGCAGTCCAAAAATTACTCCCAGCACCATTTTTTAATGAGACTATTTACCCTGCCTTTGAATTGCCATGGCATTTCTGTAGTATGTAGTGACTAAATAATTATGCCTCTGTTCCAGGACTCTATTCTGTCTTTTGGCCTTTTTTGTCTATAAATTGTGGCAATAAGATACTGTCTTAATTACTTTAGCTTTATAGTAAGTCTTGAAATATTGTAGTACGGTCCTCTAAATTTTCCTTCCTTAAGTATATCATACCTATTCCAAGTCCTTTGCATTTCTGTATAAATTTTAGATTCGATTTGTTTTATGTCTCAAAAATATGTCTGGGAATTTATTTTTAAATTTTCCACCTTTTTAAGTTTATCAAGGTATAATTTACAGACTGAAATGTACGTATTTTAAATATTAAATTCATTTAATTTTTATAAATGAGTACATCTGTGTTACCCATACTCTTCTCAAGACACAGAGAATTTCAATACTCCCAGAAAATTCCTTTGAATTTCTTCCCAGGGAATCCCTCTTCCCAAGCTACCACATATTTTATTTCTATCACTACAGAGTTATGTTTATTGTAGAACTTCATAAAAGTGGAATCATACAGTAT